>NW_027672903.1:0-92500 GCF_964194105.1 Spermophilus citellus | reverse complement strand
AATTTGCCCAGGCAACCCCAATAATCCACAATAACTAGCCTAGAGGTCAGTCTGCTGTAAATCAAACTTGTTGGAAGCCAGATTGTTATCCCTAGGACAACTCAGGAAGCTGTTATGATTTGGGTCCAGAATGTTCCCTAAAAGCTCATGTGTTGAAAACATGGTCCCCAATGCAGCAAGGTTCAGAGGTAGGGCTTTTATGCAATGATTGGATCAGGACCCTATCAGTGGATTAAAACATTTGATGGATTAATGCACTAACAGCTGTATGGACTACTTAGAGGCATTCCCTGAAGGGCTTATATTGTCCCCCAGCCCCTTCCTCTCTCCTTCTCTCCTTCTGGTCTGCCATAAGCTGAGCAGTACTCCTTCAGCGTGCCCTCTCTCCATGAGGTTCTGTCTCACCTCAGGCTCAGAGCAATGGAACTGGCCAACCATGGACTGAAACCCCTGAAACTGTGAGGCAAAATAAATCTTTACCTTTAAGTTGTTTGTGTTAGATATTTTGAATGCAGCAATGAAAAGCTGATTAACACAGAACCAAACGATAACCTTGTAACAACTGGCATCCAAATGGCCAGGACTTGATTAATAACTAACATCTTCTCTGATTTTTGTATCCACTTCCCACTTAGGACCAATCAGAGGAAGCCAAATATGCTCCCTGACCAATCACATAGAATGCCCTGCTTCTCCTTAGCTCTTGTACCATTTTGGAGTGCCCAAAGCTAAGGCAGGGCAAGCAGAGGTTGGTTTTTACTTCTGGATGTTTGTAAATACCCACCTCTTCAACAACATTGGAAAAAAAACCAACAGGTGGGATGGGAATGAATATTCTGGGGTTTTTGCCCTTCTTCCTTTCACTTGATGTCTTCTCTCGTCCCATTATTCTTCTGGAATAGAGGGGATTTTTTTCTCCTTTTTAATATGTCTTATTGGCCTCCTGCCCCGGGAATATCCTTCATAGCCTGTTCTCTGTACTATTAAAGAGAGTCCCTCGGCATTCTGTAGAACCAAATCCACACGCAGATTAGCTGCTGCCCCAAGCCCCTTCATGTGTCACCACCCCAATCACACCTTTAGGACACCTGGTGCTGTTGGTAGCCACCAGGACTCAGTTCCCATTGTCCGTCGTTATGTGTGCTGATTGGCTGGCGCCTGGTCTATTCCAATTGTCTGGTGCCAGGTCTGTTCTAATTGGTTGGTGCATAGCTCCAATGGTTGTTGAGTGATTTAAACTTCATTCCTACCCCATCTCCCTCCCTCAGGCTGCCCTGAGGAAAGGTAAGACACACAGAAGTGCAAATGAGGAGGCAGATGAAAAAAAAATCAAACTATTACTCCTTTGTGAGCAGTGCTCCCTTTTAAGCTTCTAAGCAAATTTTCAGGGCAAGAAGGTGAGGAGGACATTGTGTCTTTCTGCTTGACAGTGTGCAGTTGCTGCTTAAGGAGCATTCTTTAGCAGGACATTGTGTCTTTCTGCTTGACAGTGTGCAGTTGCTGCTTAAGGAGCATTCTTTAGCAGAGCCATTCTTGGGTGATGCTGAGTCATTTGACCCACTGTTGACCTGCCAGACCTCTAGTGCCCTGATATGTAAAGCAGAGATAGTGACATAGAGCAGTGTTATGGTTTGGAGGTGAGGTGTCCCCCAAAAGCTCACGTGTGAGACAATGCAAGAAGCTTCAGAGGAGAAATGATTGGGTTGTGAGAGTCTTAACCTAATCAGTGAGTGAATCCCCTGATAGGCATTAATTGAGTGATAACTGAAGAGGTGGGTGTGGCAGGAGGAGGTGGGAATTGGAGCGTGGCTTTGGGGGTATATATTTGTATCTGGCAAGTGGAGAACTCGCTCTCTGCTTTCTGATCACCAGGTGAGCTGCTTTTCCCTGTCACACTCTTCTACCATGACATTTTACCTCACTTTGAGCCCCAGGGAATGGAGCCAGCTTTCCATGGACTAACACCTCTGAAACCCTGAGTCCTCTGATAAACATTTCCTCCCCTACAGTTGTTCTAGTTGGGTCCTTTAGTCACAGCAGTGAAAAAAGCTGACTAAAACAAGCAGTGTGGGTAGTTAATGGAATGATGTGTAAAATGCCCAGCACAGTGCCTGATACATACAGAATAGTTGCTATTGGTGTCCTGATTTCAAAACAATTTTTTGTAAGATTTCTGAATTTTAACACAATTCTGCAAAACTCTGGTGTACAGTGCATGAGCATAACATTAATTTTACGGATTCAAGTTTAATGACAAGAGTTGGGGTAGATCTATCAAGCTTAATGGTTGAAAATGAGAAATTGAGTCTGACTCACATAAGCAGAAGGGGAGTTAACACAGACATTCTCAATGGAGGTGATTTTGCCCAGAGAAGAAGTAAAAATTAGTTTCTGAGGTACAAACAAAAGCTTGGCTATCACAATGGTCTGTAGCCCTCCAAAGGTATACTGGATATCTGTGGATTACAATTTCATTGGGTGGGGAAGAATGCTTATGATCCAAAGGTGGTTTAGTGGTGAGAGGGAGAACGAAGACAGAGAAACACCAGAAGACGTAGGTAGCTCTTAGAATTATGCACAGGAAAGAGCATCAGGCTCACACTTGGGGACACCTGGCGATTAGAAGCTCAGCATAGAACAAGTGGTAGAAGTAGGCCCCTATTGCCACTGGTCACTGGATACCCCAGGAACAGGGCAGGAAACAAATTCTTGTTGTCTTATTTCACTTACCCCAGCCACAGGGTCCTAGAGCCCTGTGTCCTACCATGACTCATTTAATGGTAGATTCCAGAAATGAGGCATTATCAACATTGCAACTTCAGATCATGTTTGAGCTCCAAGTATAGCGCAGACTTTTGTGGCCATGTTGAACATCATTATTTTTTGGTTTGAGCTCCCATGAGCCCTGGCTCACTGTTCATCTGGCTTGGTGTTTGCTTATCTTCACTTTTTTAGGCAATTTTTTTTTTTGTCTTCTTGCCTTTGACCTGTCCTCATGAGGCAAGTGGAGATGCCACTCAACCCTTTCATTCTTCTTTTTCCCTCCAGGGAGTGGGACCTTGGTTCCTAACAACTTTCTGAATTCTGGACAGTCCATGGGATTTTTCTGACCCCTCCTTTCTTATCCAGTTTTCTTATTATTCTCTGAGCCTGTGTCATCAGCTGTGCCCAGGTTCCCTAAATGGAAGGTATATGAGTTTTTAAACTCAGATTGGGGTGCAATTGGGGTGGGTAGTTGGAACCTTGGAAGAGCCAAGGCCAACTGGATGGCTCTGGAAAAACCCTTGCAGCTGTTACCTTCAGGATTACATACTTGCTGGACAGAGTCCCTCATCTTATATGATAATTAGTGCATCCCAATATTTTGTACAATGCTTTAGAGTTTCTTGTATGTATCTGATTTAATAATAACAACACTGGGAAGGGACCCTTATTACGATATGCATTTTCTAACAAAGGATGTGCATGCGCAGGACATATAATCAGATTCAAAAGGTTGGGAAGAACCAAATGCAATTGCTGATCATGACCCTCTATCCAATTTTAGCCCCACTGATAATCAGATATCTCTGTCTCTCATGAGTGAATGCTCTGTGGCTCCAGAATGACTGAGTAATTCCCTAACCCCTTGTGTTTGGCTAGTTGTCTTCAATATTGTATTTTTTATACTCACAAAGTCCTGAAACAGTGATGCATCTGTCCCCCCCCACCCCATGAATCACTCCTTGCTCTTTTCTGCCACTGAGCCACGCACGCGCCTCACATTCCTGGCTTGCTTACTGGTACTAGACACAGTAGCTTTACATGGAAGATTACACTTAATCTGCTCAAAACCCTCTGAGTTAGGCACGACTATTATCGAGATTTTATAGTCGTGGAAACTGAGGCTGTAAATAACTTATATTCAGATAGCTAAGAAAGTGGCAGAGTTGGAATTCAAACATTCATCTGTCTCACTCCTGAGGCTGAGTTCCTCATCTTTGACTCACATGGCCTCTTTGTGTGTAAGTTGGCTTCTCCCACTGACCTCTAAACTCTAGAGAATAGGGGCCATAATTTCCATATTTTGCACTTAATAATACTGCCTGAAACATAAGAGGTTCTCAATAACACTCGTTGAATGAATGAATGAATGAATGAATGAATGAATGAGTTAATATACTCTGGGGCCTTTATGAAAACTGGTTTCAGGTACCAAGAGAACATTACTACTCTAAATCCTCAGTGGGCTGAACAATACATTGGCTCAGAACTTTGAATTCTCCCCAGATTTCCTGAGGGATGAGGTTGTTTTCTTCAGGCTTGATGTGGTGATGTTCTCTATTCATATCTGTTTTTTTTTTCTCCCTTGTTGAATGAAGACCAATGTACTAGCCACCTATCTCATGAGGGTATTATGAAAAATTTGGGGAGCTCAGAAGAATAAAAAGCTCTAAAAATTATAGGCATTGAAGATATGTATCATATATGGGGTAACTTGCAGAAAAGGAGTTTTCTTCCCTTTTATTCCTTTTCTTTTCTTTCTTTATTTTTTGGAGTCTCTTAATAATCAGGGAATAATTAAATATTTCAAAAAATGGGTGAAAAACTGTGATGAAGAGCTGTTTTATATTATTTTTAAACTCTTCCTCTTTTCTATTTTGCTTTTTAAAATCATGGTTTCAGATATTTTCGTCAGCTTGAGTGAGCCAATCTTATTTTTAAAAAGTCCTTTCTCTTCTTAATGGTTTATCTGTTTGAACCCCCGAGTGCTATCAGCTCCCTGAGTATTTATAAGGGTTGTGATTATTTAATTACCTAGATGATTAGTTGGATTTTTTTTGCCTTAAAGTGCTTGTACTTTCTTGAAGAAGTCATTAATTTCTTAACAGTGATTCAAAGAATAGGTTCATAAGATACAGAAATAAAAGTAATATCTTGAATGAATTTATGATAGAATCCCAAATGAGAGAGATCAGGGGAAGACTTAGACCTTCAGCTCCAGACTTGACCTTCCTCTAGTGATGCCTCCTTGAAGTGACCTTTTTCTCTTTGTCTGCAGAGAAAGTGACTTGTCTCTGTGAACAGGATTCTGCAGGAATTATTTCTAGTGGACCTTCAGGTGAACATTAATGGTGAAGGATGGGCTCAGACTTTAAAAATGGTGGCAGTATAGATTGGAGCCAGATTGATGGGGTTCTTTGCTTTCGACATCCCCCGAGTGAATGGTTCTTTGGCTGCATATTAAAATTACCTGGGTATCTGGGTCTCTGCTTCCACCTCCACAGATTCTGATTTACTTTTACTGCTGTATGACCTGGGAATCACACTTTTAAAAAGCATTCCAGGTGGTTATAAAGGAGTGCCATGCCTGAGAGTCTTTATTGAGGAATTTTACATAACAGAGAACAATTGCTATTGGAGAGACAGGGCAGGTGGGAGTGGGTGGGAGATTGATCACTGCCTTAGCTAGCAATTTACAAATCAAGCGGAAGTACTGTCCCACTCACCTGGTGCTGGCGATTTACATCCTTGCTACTCCAAGTTTAGTCTGGCTCCCAGCAACACCTGGGAGTTTTTTAGAAATACAGAACCTCAGACTGAATCCGTCCAGAGTCTGCATTCTAACAAGATTCCCAAATGATTTCTCTGTGCACTGAAGTTTGAGAACCCTGACCTAGATTGCAACAGAGCCCAATAGAATAACTAACAGCGGGGAAAGACCTACCATGAGCTTCATACACAGGCCAAACATAGTTTTTGGTGATAACTATTTTATTCTGGCTCATCTTTATAATGGCTTCTGAGGCTCAATGCTCTCCTAGAAATTCATCTCAAGATCCCTCAAATGGTGCTTTTCCTGCACCTCATCTTACCTTTTCTTGGAAGGGTGGTTGCAAATATGTTTGCTGGTGTTGGTAATTAGACTCACCTTTACCCTATCTTATGTCTAAGTATATATTATGTAATTAAATGACTACATTACATACTTATAAAGGAACTATGCAACTTTGGGTATACTCTCAAGAGGCAAAATTGAAAAATTTATTCAAGGTATTTTCAAAACATATCTCCAGAAGAAATGGCCTATATGAAAAAGGGGCAGGGTGGTGGTAAAAACTGGGACTCTCACTGATGACCTGTGTAGCTAGCTCTCTGAGTCTCTATTTTCTCATCTATAAAATGGAGATAGTATTATATGCAATCCAACCACAAAGGACTGTTTTGAGGGTCCAGAGATAAAATACATCTGAAAAATTATATTAAACTGTGAAGTATTTCACAGGAATGAAAAGTTGTTGCTACTAGTGTTATTGACCTAAATGCCAGAAAAAATTCCTTAGGGAGAACAATTACATCTTCTTGAAATATGGCAGGAGGACTTTTTTGCTGTTTGAACTGGTTCTGACATTGTGATGATTTCTATGTCCCTAAAAAATATGACGAGTCTTGGTTCCAGGCAAACTTGCATATATCTGTTTGCATAGCAAATAGAGTGCATATCCAGTTAGTTATCCTTGCTTTTTTCACACGACACTTCAATTTCTCACTTAATCACTAACATTTTTTCCATGTTGTTAAATATTATTTGAAAATGTGATTTTTAATTCCTGTAATAGTTTTATATTCTATAATTTATTTTTTCTTCTATGAGGGTCACATGTTGTGACTCTAATTTTGACTCATAAATAACATGATGTATTATGTTTAAAATTAAATATTAACATCCTCTTTCCCCTTTCTTTCAGTGCATATTTTTAGATATGGATCTCTTATGCCAAAGGGCTTAAGATTTCTAAGACTTTTTATATTTATTGTAAAGTTTCCAATGAGAAGCTGTTAGAAGTATATGAGAATGTTTATTGTATTATGCCCTCATTAGGACAAACTTTTTTTCTTTCTTTGCCACTGTATGAAAGACAAAAATACTATTTGTAAATTGTAATTTGCATTATTTTATTACTAAAGTTTATTTTTCATATGTGAGTTGGATATGAGTTTTTCTTTAGTTCCTACCCTTATCCCATTTTTTTTATCAGAGTGCTTTTATACATCTGTTATTTTATTATCCTCACCCAGAGCACTATTCCCAAAGGTGAAAATTTTAAGCCAAATGGAATAGGAAGCATGTTTCCTTCCTGTTCTAAAAGTGCCTTTTACTGCTTATAAAATTAGCTACTTATTCTGCCACAGAAAGAGATAATAGTCAAGAATAAAAGCAATAGTCTCAAGTATAATCTTTTAATGTTGAAGATTTTAACTTTTTCCACTTTCAAAATCAAATGAATTCAAATTTATTTAAAAAAAATCTAAGCCAGGCCTTGCTCAATTGATAAATGAGAGAGGATCTCTATAGATCTATACAATCAATCCAGCATTCTATAATTCTCACATGCATTTATTGATGTAATGTCTAGATTCTGATGTAGAATTTGCTAATACTGGTATTAAAAATAAATATGTGATTACTAAAATATTACCAATAAAAATCATATTACTCAGTATTAGATATATAGAGTTGCTATATTTTTCAGAACCTATGTCTAATATCTGTCAATATGCTTATTGATAGATAATATCAATATGCTTAGCAATATGCTAAAACTTCTTACTCATTTGCATTACCATCATCTAAAGCCAAAAGTTGCTGATGACAAAAGAGGAGGATGGTAAATATTTTAAGCCAGGTTTGTCTTCATCCACTGCTCTCTGTAGAAAACCATTCTCAGTCCTTCTGCACTCCAGCATAAAGGCAAGCCAGTGGAAGCACAGCCCAGAGAAGTGGTCAGGTGGGATGTTTTGCCTGGTTGGTCACAAAGCACCATCACCTGAGTTGCCCCTGAAACTCAATCCAGGGATTACAGGGCTTCCTTCCAAAGTGTTGTTTCCTCCTAGATATTACCTCTGTGATTCAGAGAAGTAACGATGTAGGCTATCCATGTGGGCTTTCCATGGAAGACTAAAAGCAAAAATGGGCTCCTGAGATATTTAATTAAGTTTTTCCATTGGAGTCAACTTGATATTAAAACATTTTAATAAATGCTAATAACTCATGCATTCTTATAAAATAATATTTTAAATTATGAAACTTGTAAAGGAATCTAGAAGTAGCATATGTCCACACTTTAGTTCATTTTAATTAACATTGATTCTAAGACATACCATCAATCCAAAAGGACGGTGAAGCAGAAGTGAAAAAAATCTCTAAATTATATGTAGAAACTGATAGCAGGCAAAATTGACTACAGTCGATATTAAGGAAAACTTATTTGTTAAACACTAAAATGTAAAAGAAAAATGAAGCATGTCAGAATGGATTACCAGCTAAGCTTTAATGGATCACTGCATGATTTATATCCCGTCTTCTTTACCAGGATTCAATGGAAAGCTCACCCTGTTTTATTTAGATAGGGTCAAAGTCTTTGTGGATCTCTTTGGCCTTTTGACTTCAGTACTGTGGGCTTTAGAGAAGCTCTGGAGTGAAAGCTTGTAAGGCTCAACTTCAAGTGCTATGGTATGATTGAGTCACACTGCATGAGACAATTAAGGGGTTAAAGCTGTCCTGGCCTCATTTAAAAATTAATAACTTATATTTATGAAGTGCTCAGAACATGCATGTTCTTATTTAATCCTCACAATAAGCCAGTGAGTTAGCTTCAGTTATTTTTCATTTTACAATTGAGTAAATGAGGCTCAGAGAGAGAGAGAGAGTAATTAACTCACCCGAATATGTTTATCAAGACCACAGGTAAAAACAAAGGAAAACCAGTCCTCTATTTTCCAAGTATCTTGGCAAACTCAGGTATGTTCCTGGTATATCAGATTCCCTCACTAATATTGTCAATTTTTGGAGAGAATTCAAGACTCATTCTGCTTTTCTAAACTAGCAAACATCTATCTTTTCATAAAGTAGGTATTCTAAAAGAAATGTTAATTAAAATTAATTTAGAAAGTTCCATTTTCAATAATAATAATGGGTCATATTTCATAGTGAAACTTAGGTTGCTATATAGCTGCAATCACTTTTAAAAACTGATTTCTACACAATTAGTCTCATTTCTCCAGGATATGGTGTATATATAAACACTTTGGATCAAATCCTTTGGATCAAGATGGGCATCATGCATTTGATTTACATTTTTAGAGATTTATTTTCCCTTTAACTCAAAGGGTCCAAGGGAGAAGGAAAAGTTAAATCATAATTATAATTTAACACAAAATACCCTTATCATATTTAGAGAATCCAGTGATGAATTGAGCTTGTTCAGATAACAGAGAGGCTGGCATGTAAGTTCTGGTGGACATTGTTTGACCACAGCATGGAGAGGAAGCTGTAGCTCACTTACCCAAGTGACCCACTTGAATTCGGAAGAGTCTGGTTCTTACGGAAACCTGTTAAATCAGGACCAAGCCACATGAGTGAGAGCCAAACTTGGCATCTTACCTGAAAATAATAGCATTATAGTAATGAAAGCTGATGGAGTGATTTCAGGTGATAGAAACAAGGATTAATCAGATAGCGTCACAGATGCCGGGATTTCAGCCCACTAAGACAGGATGACCATGTCAGGGTGCTTCCCCCCCATGATCATATGTTTCTTGCTTATTTACTTAAGTTTCCACTTCTTTAGGAAAGTCACTAGAAACCTCATTTTCCCAAAAGAAGCAAATCCTGAGACAATATAGATTTTACACCAAAATTATTTTTAAATATAAGGAATTGACATTATCATCTATGTTTTCATTTTGAGCTGAGTCAAAACTTATCAAGGAGTGGGTTTAATTATGGCCTCTTAAGATAAAGCAACTCCACTACAGAACACATTTTATTCATGGACTTTGGAACACAAATAAGGCAGAATATGAATATGAGGACACTCATTTTTTCCCTTTTTTTTACAGTACTCAACTAGCTGAACAGTTCTATAAATAGAGGAAAATGTCATCATTTTAGGAAATATACTAGAGATGAATATAGGAACAATGGGACACAGGTGCCGGATGGGAACGCAGGGGCAAATCTGTGTATTTCATATTCATGAAGGTCTGGGATCCCAAATATGCATCCAACAATAACAGTCATGTAGTTCAGAGGAAATGAGGAGACGTCCCAGAGAAATAATCGTCCATAAGAAATTGCCAACACCTAAGTATAAATTAAATATAATCCTGACTAAGCGTTCCCTGTCATTAATCATTGTGCAACATCATTCTCATGGCCTCCAGGCTGCATTAAACTCCAGGAAACATTCCTGGCTCTGTTCTAAAGGCCTTGTGTCTGAGCCAGAGACTGTGGGAAATAATCAGTTTCTGCCCCAGAGGATAGGGGTAGGTCTCAAATTCACCCCATAGGCTCTCCAGTCCCGGGAAGTGAGATGTCTACGTGTCCCTGAAGTCTGGACGTGCTGTCTCTGCTCTCAGCTTCTAGTCACAAACACTTCAGAGAAAACTCCCTGAGCAAATGCGACTCAGGCCTGCGGCTGGAGAGTGGAGTCTGAGAAATCCCCAAATAATGTTCAGAAGTCATCATATTGGTCCTTTTGGAATAGTGTTCCACTCACAGCTCCACTTACAAGAAGCATTTACGGATCATTATCAGAGACCTTTGAGAATCTATAATCACCCGCTGTTGTAAGATCATAAAATTCATGTCAGGGACAAAGTCCTCAACCAGGAATTCTTCATCTTGGTGTATGCAGAGTGATCTTTATGTTCTCTTTTCCTGGTTTTCTGCTGAGAGAAATAGTTAATAAAACAAACAACAAAAAGAAGTTATTTCTCAGAATGAGTTGTTGCCCTGGGTTCCTCCCTGTCTACATTCTGGCTCTGGGTTTTCACATTACACTGTCTACCAATAGAAAATTGAATTAGTCGAGACTTGAACTCCAGACCTGAATTTTGCTACTCATTTAAACCTCGGACCCTGATCTACACCACACTTGGTTCCTGGATCTTCTGTTCAGCCCGGCACATGATACTGTTTTTATGTGTTCGGCTCTCTTTGCCTGGCTTTGATGTCTGGCTGTGATGTCTGGCTGCTGCTCTAGTTGGTGGTGACCTAGGGTGGATTTTTTCTGGGTTCCACTCTGATGTGGAAGAAAGCACAGGTTAATGGCATAGAGTTCAGATTGCTCAGTCCGTGTGGAAAGATATTCTATTGTGGGCACCTGTGGATGAAGGTGCAGACTATCTGATTCTGTCTCCCACCCACAGTTGGTGAAGGCTCTGAGTTCTCAGTCAGTAAAAGAGTCTGGTGTCATAGAACCAAGGGTTGGGATGGATTGTTCTCGGCAAAGGAGGTGGGTTCTAGAACACCCAGAGTGAGCCAAGCAGGGGGACTTTGCCAACAACATGTGGAATCCTAAGCAGCTGTGCATCAGAAAGGACATTCACACAAAGGTGGCCTCAGATGACACTTTGGAGTAGTGTCACAGAGCTGGTAATCTAAGGCTGGACAATATCAAAATTCCAGTTGAGAAACAAAAAAAGGGAAATGTGTGAAAATTGCTTCAGGAAAACTCTTTGTCTACAGCCCTCAAAAAAAAAAATGGAAGCTATGGAGCTAATGATTATAGCAATCTTCACTGTACCCTTGTGATTGTGCTCCTTAGAAAAGCCTGTGTTTTCTTCTGCCTATCTAATTTCTATGTTAGGACGTGGGTCAAGATTAAACATCAAGATTAAAAACAAGCATGTTAGCATTCGATCGTCTGGACTAAAATCTCAGCTCTGCCATTTGCCAGCTCCCTGGCCTTGAGTGAGGAGCCCTTTCTGAGTCTCACATTCCTGATATAATAAAACCCACCTCACAGGGATGTTGTAAAGGTTCCCTGCCACAGTCTTTATCTCAATGGCAGTTATTATTTTTTGGATGTTTCTTGTTGCTACCCAAATTTCTATCATGAATTCACCCTGACAAAATGCTTTTCTCTTTTGTATTACTGAAATATCCAAGATATTTCCATGTAAATGCCAGCAGTCCTTTATACTGTTCTTGTTAAGTGTGGCATGACTGGTCTTGGATCACACACTGAGTGCCGGTCGAAGCTCAGTGAGATTATCAACCAAATCTCTGAAATCTCAACCTAAAGAAGGTTCCATTTAAAGATGGCACTGAAATACCAATGACTACCTTTAGTTCTTGAAATTATTTCCTGTTTATACAAATTTTATTATTTCAAATAAATTCTCAAAGGCTTTGGCTTCTTCACCTCTTAAGTACCCCCAGACCACAACGAAAACTCCCAAGAGATACTTCTGCCTCCAGGTGTAGAGCTGTCCCTTAAATATATTTACTTAATGTATTATTTAAATACAAGGCCGTTCTCTTACCATGGAACACTTAGACTTCTATGAGGTTTTAATTTGTTGAAGATCTTCAACAAATTAAAACCTAATGAGTCTTAGATTTTCCGTGTGGGCTAAAGGTCATTCAGGAAGTGCTATGTAAAGGAAGAATATAGAACTCTGATAACTTTTATTATCTCATTAGACAAGAAATTCTTTGAATTCCCAAACCTCCAGGCTACTCAAAAATATCAGGAAAGCCTCCTACTTTTTAATCTATCAGGAAAAAAAAAACAGGCAAATCCAATTTTACATGAGTAAGAGATTACTAAAGCTGCAAATTCAAAGTGATTAGGTGAAACTGAGAAAAATCTACAAAGGGTAACTGTATAATTTATTGTATATAAAAAAGGGAACTCAATAAATATGCTTGTGATTTAGCATTCAAAAATTATCAGTGTAATGTAATTCACCATCAAAGGGGAAAATATGTCTTTCTCAGTAAATAAAGAAAAAGCATTTGACAAAATTCAGCATCCAGTTTTGATTAAAACTCATGGCAATATGTCAAAATACATTCTACTGTCATGTATAACTAAAAAGAACAACAATAATAAAACTCCATGACAAATAAGAAATAGAAGGAAATTTCTTCAATCTTATGAAGTAAATGTTGAAGAAAGTATGTATTAAATATTATATATCACACTTAAGAGTGATGTTATATAATTGTATATTGTGATGTTATATAAAGTATATTGAATACTTTCTCTTTAAGAAGATGTTTAATAGCATAATGTATTAGAGTTCTTAGCTAGCGTCATGAAGCAAGAAATAAATAAAATCATACAAATTGAAAAGGAAAAATAAGACAATTGTAATAGTAGATGGTTTAACTATTTGTGTGTCAGACCATAAAGAATCAATTAAAACAACTACTTAGCAAATTTAGTAAGGCTGAGGAAAACAAGATAAGTATACAAAAATCAGTTGTATTTCTAAATACAAACAATAGCAAACAACTGAAAGATAACTGAAAAACATTTCCATTTACAATAGCATCAACACAAAATAATTTAGGGATAAATTTAACAAAAGATATATTAGTAAACTGAAGAAAAGCATTTCTAAGAAAAATTACCCAAGGCCTAATAAATGCAGAACTATGTCATGTCTCTGGTTTGTAAAACTCAATATTGTCAAAGTGACAATTCTTCCTTACTCATAAATTAATCACAAGTTTAATCAAAATGCAAACAAGCCTTTTTAAAATTTCTTTTAGAAATTGACAAGTTGATTTTAAAATGCATGTGAAAATACAAAGGGTCTAAAAAATCATGAAAAAAAGGAAAAAAATTAGAAGGTTCACATTACCTAACTACAATACTTCCTGTAAATCAAGTAATATTTATATTATACAAATATTTGTTTTCTATAGTTGGTGTGAGGATAGACAGGCAAATGAAGCACAGTGAAAATCTAGAAATAGATCCACACTTTGAGGGCCAACTGATTTTTTTTACTGTGGTTAAATATGCATGACATAAAATTTAGCATTTTTAATTTTAACTATTTTTAAGCATATGGTTCTGCATCATTTAGTATGTGTGCATTGTTCTGTTACCATCTCCATAGTCTATCTCCAGAACTTTTTTTCATTTTCTCAAACTGGAATTCTATATCCATTAAACATTGACTTTCTGTTACCTCCATAGTAAAACATTTACCTATTATATAAAAATTAACACAAAATAATATCATAGGTATAGAACATAAATGAGAAAACTGTTAAAAGAAAACATAAGAGAAAAACTGTCAATACTTAGGGTTGGTGAAAGTTCTTATAGATGACCCCAAAAACAAAATTCATAAAATAAAATTTAAAAAATTGACATGTTTTTGAGATTTTAGATTTAAAATATTTAAAATTTCTTCAAAACTTAAAATATTTTCTCTGTAAAACACTATGAAGAAGATGAAAATACAAACTCTATACTGGGAACAAGTATCTGAAAATCATAAAGGACTCATATTTAGAATACATGACAAACTCTCAAATCTCAACAGTTAAAAAAAAGGGAACAGATGAAAGACAAGAGAGCCTTTTTGCTGAAGAGATGAAGGGAACACATGTGTGGCCAATAAGCACTGGAGGAGGTGTTTAAGACCACTACTGCTGAGTATATCAGGCCATCAGACACCTACCACAATGGTAAAATAAGTAACAGTGACAATACCACATGCTTGAGAGAATGTGAAGCAACTGGATTTCTCATATACTGCTAATGGGAACATAAAATAGTACAGTCATTTTGAAATTTCATTTGGAAATCCAGTTTCTTTGAAAACTGAACATATTCTTAACAATCAACACAACAACCACACTCTGGATATTTATCCTGCAGGAATAAAAACTATGTGCACACAGAAACCTGTACATGAATGTCGATTGTCACGAGCCATTCATGGGTTGCTTGTGGGTCACCGTGCATGGAAGCCTCATGGATAAAGATATATGGTGTCTGGGAATAACCAGGGGACATTTCCTCTAGTCAGTTGCCCAGGGACTATGTGAATCTCTTTCCTGCTCTGCGGTGGTCCACCTGAGATGGGTGTGACCTGCCAAGATGTCAATCAACCTGCTGACTGCAAGACTCCGCCCTTGAAACCTTATCCCTGCCTTAAATAAACTACTGGAGCCATTTTCCTTTTGTCTAGTTCCAGGACCCATTTCTGAGTAAGTGTTTTGTTACTTATTAATTATCTGAGATTGCAAGTTTTAGGGTGGCTTGGATTGTTTATATTGGATTGTTTGTCTTTGTTGGATATATAGAAGTCCATTACATACTCTTGACACCAAACCCTCATGGGATATTAATACATTGCAAATATTGTCTCCCAATCTGTGACTTGATTTTTCATTTTCTTAATATTGTTTTTCAAGAGGCAGAAGTATTTTCAAAATTTTGGGCAGAATAAAGAACCCCTTATTGAGATGGATGCTAGCCATTGTCCTCCCCCTGAAATAGTTGATCACAGCTGTATGTGTATGGACCCAAACTAAAAATATCCAATGTCCTTTAATAGGTTAAATAAACTGTACACATCTATAACATGGACTATTACTTAGGATGAACAATTGATACATGAAACATCTTAGTGGATTTCAAGAGCATTATGCTGAATAAAAACATCAAATGTCAAAAGTCATATATGGTGTGATTTGATTTACATAGTATTTTCAAAATTAAACTTAATAAATACAAATTATCAGTTGCCAAAAGTTAGAGATAGTGTTAGTGGTGGCAGATGATGGGTGTGACTTTACCCAGTTTCTCCCATGGTTGTGGTTTTTTGTTTTTTTTCATGAACCAGTGATGCTTTATTCAGCAGCAGAGAGACACATCTTAAGGGGAAAAATGGCAGAGGGCCACCATGAGGGGCTAGGTTTTATAGCAGAACCAGGTCATGGAGGAGTTAGTGACTTTGGTGGACTCTTTTGATGGGCAGGGGACAGGGCCAAGTCATGGGAGTTTTGATGGCCAGATCATTTAGGGTGGGGTGGGCAGGTAGGGGAACAAGAATGTAAGTTCCTTTTGGGCTTACTGTCCATATCCTTCACAAGTGACAATGAATGACGGGATCTTTGTTTCAGAAAGATAACTGGCCCTCTGAGGGCTTATTGGTGGGGGAGATGGCAAATACTTCAGAGGAGCCGATGAGGATATTGACCTTTCTGATTAAAATGAAGGAAAGAAATAACCTGTGGGGCATGTTCCTGAAGGAGGATCTACAGAATCTGGCAACTTATCAGATGTGATGGTTGAGAATGAGCCTGAGGTCAAGGATAGGATGGCTTTGATGCTGCATGGAAGCCTGGGTGAAGGGAACGAAGATGAATAGACTAGGAACCTGTGGTTGTGAAATAGCTAATTAGAATCATTTCTGGTCTGTGATGTTAAAAGGGTGGGGAGAGTTCAGTGAAACCAGAAACCTCCGGAGGCCACACTGAAGGTCCGTGGATCTATAACTCTGGGTAGGGGACAGAATGACACAGAACTTAAGCCACCCAGTTACTTTAGGGGATCAAGGCTGAGCTTCTGGCTATCCTTTCTTCTATTCAGGATAGGAATCCAGGCCTGAGCCTGTGGTTTTTCCTCATCCCATGGGTGTGTTTTATAGAGATCTACTCCAATATGGAAAATGGGAAACCGACACTGTGGCAGTTTATACATGTAGGCCTGTGCCATTTGATCTCAAGTATAGATTCTTATAACCACTGTCATAATCAAGATACAGAACAAATCTGTTACCACAAAAATCCTCCTCATGCTACCTGTTATGGGTTAGATATGAGGACCCCCCCCCAAAAAAAAAAAACTCATGTGTGCAATACAAGAATTTTCAGAGGTAAATTATTAGATTATGAGAGGTGTAACCTAATCAGTGGCTTAACCCACTGATATGGTTTAACTGGGCAGTAACTATAGACAGTTTGTGGCTGGGAGAATCAGATCATGTAGTTTTGAGGGCTTTTTTTTTTTTTTTGTCCCTGGTACTATCTTTGAACCGGACATTTCAAAATTTTGAAAATACTTCTGCCTCTTGAAATCAAGTCACATATTGGGAGACAATATTTGCAATGTATCTCATAAGGGTCTGGTGTCAAGAGTATGTAATGGACTTCTATATATCCACAACAAAGACAAACAATCCAATATAAATGGGCAAAATACTGAACACATGTTATACCAAAGAAGATGTGCGAAAGACCAAGAAACATAAAAATATATTTAATATCATCAGTCATTGGGAACATGAAAATTAAAATTACCATATGAGATACCACTTTGTATTTACACATGGCTAAAATTAAAAAGACTAATCAAATATTGGCTAAGATGAGGAGTAACTATGATTATCATATATTTCTGGTAAGTGTATAAAATGGAACACCCACTTTGGAAAACTATTTGGCAGCTTCTTTTTAAAAAGTTAAGCTGGGCACACTGGTGCACACCTGTAATCCCAGTGGCTCAGGAGGCTGAAGCAAGAGGATTGCATGTTCAAAGCCAGCCTCAGCAATTTAGCAAGGCCCTAAGAAACTCAGTGAGATCCTGTCTGTAAATTAAAAAAAAAAAAAAAATATATATATATATATATATATATATATATATATATATATATATATATATATATATAAAGGCTGGGGATGTATCTTTAATAGTGTTTAAGCATCCCTGGGTTTAATCCTAGGTATCTAATAATAAAAATAATAATAATAAAAAGTTAAAAGTTAAATCTACATCTGTCCATTGATCCCACTCTTGGGTATATCTCCAGGAGAATGTAGATTTTGTATGCCTAAAAAAGACTGTATAGCCTGACGTGATGATGGTTGCCTGTAATCCCAGTGACTCAGGAGGCTGAGGCAGGAGATTACAAGTTTGAGGCCAGCCCCAGTAACTTAGTGAACTTGAATTCAGACCCTTAGTGAACTTGAACAAGACCCTGTCTCAAAATAAAAATAAAAAGGTCTGGGGTTGTGGTTCAGTGGTAAAGTGTCCTGGATTTGACCCTTCCTCCCCCCCCAAAAAAAAAAACCCACTAACAAACAAACAACAACAACAATTTTAAAAAAAAACACTGTAAAGCATGTACAATATTGTTCATAGCAGCACTTTTATACATAACTTTTCTCAAATTGGAAACAACCCACATGCCCATCCACAACGAAATGTGCTCACAATTACAAAGAAAAAATACACCAGTGTGGATGAATCTCAAAAAGAGAGTGTTGGGTAAAATAAGGTCAGCACAAAAGACCACAGCCTTCATGGTTTCATTTATATGAAGTTCAAGATCTGCAAAACATAGTCTATGGTGCCAAATATCAGAACAATGATTATTCAAGTATGTGTGTGTGTGTGTGGGGGGTCAACTAGGATTAGGGAAATTCCTGGGGCCCTAGATATATTCTGTGTCTTTATTGCATTTTGCTTATATGGATGGATACTTTTGTCAAAACCATTAAATCGTACACTTAAGAGCTATATTATTTATCCTATGTAAATTTTGAACTTAATAAAAAAAATGTAGGTTTAAGACCTAAAACTGGTTAGACCCCAGTAAACTAGACCGTAGGATCACTTTAGGTTTGGAAGCTTCTACCCGAGACTGGCAAGATGACAAGGGTGTCCCTACTCATGGTCTCTGAGTGAAAAGTCTCCCCCCCCCCAAATCCCCAAAGTCCAAAGAAGGGGACAGTGATTGGAGATAAGCTGTAGCAGAAGACAGCTAGGACACAGGCCAGCACTGACTAAGGTTTGCCCAGGAGGCTATTTCCTCTGCTGCAGAAACAAGAGGTCCCCAAATGCCCGACCATCTGGTCCCTGCTTCTCACTGGAAACCAGTATTGAGGCTCCTCCCCCAATGTTAGCACTGGGGCTTATTTCTGGATCTGAGACTTTAGAAAGAGTTTGTTTATAATCTGAGGCATTCTGTATGCTACCCTTTTCTCTACTTGGAGTCCGATTTTAAGGATTGTTTACAAAGTCAGATTTCTGTCAGCAGATTTGTTTTTGTAAGAGATCCTGAATCAATGCCTTCTTTAATATGCTTTGATGACCTCAGCTCTAGGCTGCCTTTCACCTTCTTCATTATTAGAGGATCCTTGGAGCTGAACAGAGAGAATCAACTCTCCCAGCAGCTTCAAAATCGGTTCATTGATGGAAAAAAAAATATTTGGGAACTTCCAACCGTGAGCGCTCACTCTGGCTTCCCACCCTGTAAAGAAGGGACTGTAAGCAGGAGAGTACTGGGGTTTGAACCCCGCATTGAATGTAGAGTAGAAAAGCAATGGAATGTGGCCTTAGAACTCTGCTTCTTTTAGAAAGGTTTTTCTCAGTTTGCTTCACTTTTCTTCCTTCTTTCCTTCCTTTTTCTTTTCCTTTTCTTTCACTTTCTTGTAGTTTTAATAGAGGTTGTGCATCCCTAATCCAAATGGCTCCAAAACTCAAAACTTTTTGAGCACCAACATAATGTCACAGGTGGAAAATTTCATGCCATGAAACTCTGTTTTGTGTATAAAATTATTAAAAATATTATATAAAATTACCTTCAAGTTAAGTGTCTAAGATGTTTATGAAACAGAAATAAATTTCGTGTCTCAACTTGGGTTCCATCCCCAAGAGTTTTCATTATATATTTGCAAATATTCCAAAATCCAAAGCGGGGTGGGAAAGCCCCAAATCCAAAGACTTTATGATCCCAAACATTTTGGCTAAGGGATACTCAACCTTACTCCCAATATGATTCCCCTCCTGATTTCCCCCATCAAGGTTGATGGCCACATCTCCTAGCCTCTTAGACTGGACACCCTGGGGGTCATTTTTATTCCTCTCTTCTTTGACCTACAGCCATGATAATGGTCACCACTTCAGAGGTTCCTCTCCTGGGACCTGGAAAGCCATCATCCTTTCTTACGCCATTAGACTTCCCCTGTGTAGACCATCCTTCTTGCATAGACCATTGAATTTGCTCTTAACTGACTCAACTATCTCTAGACCTTGCCTCCCTCCAATCCTCCATATTTGTTTCCAATTATTTTATCTAACATACAACTCAGATCACCACATTCCAATGCTTCAAATCCACAGCACTCTACCATCAGTTATGGAATGAAGCATAAACCCTTCCTCTGACTCAGTTTTCCAGCCCCTTCTCTGATTAATCTCCTAGGCATGCCCAGCAGATTGACTATGTCATGCTTTTTCCAATTCTGGGTCTTGGATAATCATGCTGCTGCCTTTTGGAATGCCTTACATCTCTGTCCACCTCATTTTTTCAATTCTCATGCCAATGCTAATTCCTTTAAGAAGTCTTCTCTTCGCTTCCAATTGGATCTGTTCTCTTCCTCCTCTCAGCTGCCTTTTGAAAAAAATAAATATATAAATAAAATCTTATGGATTTACTTTCTTAGAGTGAAAACTATCCTTCCCCTGTTCTCATTATTAGATTTTAACTTCTCCAAATGACAAAGCCATATTTTCCTTATCTCTGTAAGGCTTTCTACAATTTGTACAATATTTAGCACATGGTAGTCATTTAATAAGTGTTTGTTGACTTTTATTTAATCTCCACTGTTGGAAAACTATATTTCTATTACATGGATCTTGCCCTGGACCAAGATTTCGGTCTTACTCAATTTTCAAATAATTGCACACTATCCTCAGTTTATATAATACATTGAAAAGGAGGGGAAAGGCCAGGATTCTCTTCACACTAGCATACACCTGTCATAGCTCTCAGAGACAAGGACACTGTGCTCCCTAGGGAATAAAATATGGAAATTCTCAGAGAACCATGGATCTTAGAAGTTGCCTGGGGAACAGAATGAGCTGGACAGCCTTATGGGGGGCTGATGGCCTGCTGTCTGTACTTCAAGTAGAACCTCACCTACCTACTCTGGAGTCACCAACATTTTTTCTTTGGTGAACTTTCTATAAAATATCATTGTTGTTTTCATTGCTATTTTGGTTGCTGTGGCTCAAACTCAGAGCCCTGTGTGTGCTAGGCACATACTCTAGTAGCAGTTAAAATATTAACCTTCACTGTATTTTAATGTTCGGGGAAGTTTTCTTGCAAATGTCAGGATAACTAGGCTTTACTGAGGGAGCCAAGAAAAGGGCATTTTTGTCTAAGATTAAAATGGAGATTTAAAGGATGGAAGAGAGTTGGGTTGTATGATAATAGAAGTGACTGAAATTCTTGGGGGAAAGGAAATTTCTGTAGGCAGGAGGGAGAGGGAGGGTTGTGCTGCTTTCACATCTCCCTGTCATTATTTGGAGATTTCCTTCTGATGAATCCATGAAATATTTCTTTTTTTAAAAAAGAGAGCCAGTCCCTCCTCAAGATGCTTAATAAATATGCACTGATGGATTGCTGATAGGTGCTCTCGACTGTTCCAAATGCATTAGCGCTGCTTGATTTGAGGACCATATGGAACTTACATCCAAGAGGACCACTGGCTCTCCTGCAGCCCAGAGGTGACCTGAAATTGCATTTGTTCTTTTTGCTTTGATAAATCACGGACTTTCAACATCTTTGAAGTCTGAGCCCTGGCTCCCTGGACTGTTCATTAGATACTTCATTTGGACATGAGGGGAATCCAAATCTGATGAAAAAGGCTTATCATTTTTTTTAACTGTTTCCACAGACCTCGAAGGATCCACGCTTATTTCATCCACAATCCTCACCCAGTTTTCTCCACTCTGTTTTCTTCCTGTCCTTTCACTGTGAAGGACAGATTCCAAGGTTGTAATAACTTAAACCACAAAGTTCACTGGAGACTATGAGGAATGTGGAACTTCTCTTTGTCTTGGGCAGGAAAGTACAGTTCCAGGAAGAGAAGAACGGGGCCCAGAGAGGCCACCTCTTCTCACTCTGTCTAAATGGTGCTGTAGGTTGAAGCCTTTTAACTTCTGGAATTGTCTGGGTTCTAATGAAGACAATAGCACTGGGACAACTTATTTCTAAGACAGAATTTTCCCTGATTCCTCTAGAAGCAGCTAGTGGGGAGAAATTACCTTCAGCTGGGTTTCTACCTTTCTGATTTCAAGTTGTAACAAACTTTTAGAAACTAAATGCAAGCATAGTGAAATTTCAGCGGGAATATATTGGGGAAACATTTTAAAACTAAAATCTGAAATCCCATTATGCAAAAACACACACCACTATATACATACCATATAAATCCTTTTAGATATTTTTCCCAAGCAAAATACACACATATATATTTTAAAAAGATGAGTCACACTAATTGCTCTGCCATCTGTGTTTAGTTTTTGTTTTTTTAAGCATTACCTTTATTTGCTGTCAATAAATGTAGATATACATAAATACTTGCAATAGCTACATATATGTGATTTCAGGAAATGTTTTATAGTATGAGCATGTAATTGTTTCAGTACTGAATTTGCACAAAATTGCAATCATTAATATTAATTACCTTGCCTAATTTTATTTTCATATTAGGACTCAAGGTTCCTTGAGTGCCATATTTCTATTATTATTTGGGGTGAATATTTATGGTTTTTAGCATAAAATATTTTTAATATAACCCAAATATCCTTACATATCACTCAAGACCACTTTGTCACTCATAAATTTAGGTAAAGATAGTCTCTGGTTCTTTGTTGAGGTTGCAGTAGTTCAGTGTCTTCTCCATAACCTCTCCATATTCCTTTGGCTTTCCTCTGCATCTCTATTTGATCCTATGGATTCTTCACATAGCCAGCTGAAGTCAAATTTGTACATAAAACTGAATATGGAGCCCTGCTCTGTTTTCCCAAGCAACATGATCCCTATCTGGGCATTGTGATGCTTACCCGAAGATTCCAGGTGTCTAGAGAAGAATTCCATCAAACACCACAAAGTCCTCCCACAGGCCTATCTTCCAGCACCTCCCAGGGCCCATTTTCCAGACTTTCCTCATTTTTCCAACAACTTCCCCACTGCATACTGATCCTGTCATAATCTCAACACCCTGCTTTTCAACTCCCACTGTTCCTCTATTGAAGGACCAACTCTCTGTGGTCAGTCTGTCCCACAAGGCTTCCAGAGTTGTGGAGAACAAAACGGAACAGGAATATAAAACTATTCATTTTGATTGATTTGGAAGGAATTGGCTACATTTTGATGGTACCACTTAAATGTACTAATTTTCTTAATGCACAGAGTTATGCATCTCTGGAGTACAATATAGTTGCAAAAGAAAAAGTTCAGTTCTCTCCTTTTGCAATACAAAGAAACCAATGCCATGGTGGTGAATATTGCAGGCTCACAGGGATCCTTAGGGCCAGAGCCAGGTTCCTGACTCCTGATCTCACTGCTTTGCATCATGAGACAAACTGAGGAGTCCTTTCTCCACCACAGAGAAAGAAGGACATCCCCTCCACCCTCTGTTCCAAGCCTTCTGGGTCAGAAGATCCAGGAGCGGAGGATGTAGGCAAAACAGGTTTAGGCTCTAAACATTCATGCTTTAGGGGTAGGGAAGTGGTGAGGGCACTGGGAGGAGGGCATAGAAATTAAAGGGGATGAGCTTGCAAATGACAGAGAAAAGAGTGAATGATCAGTGTTCAAACCAAGAAGCCTAACATTGCTGCTGTGCCTTCTGATTGTCTCATAAATCTGCCTAAGCCTGTGTTATCATAAGGTTGACCTCAATTTGGGGGACCTTAGGATCCAAGATTTTGAAGATTTGTTCCAGAAGTTGCCCTCTGACTTTTGTACAATGCTTGGGAATTACTTTAATCTCTCTGTGAACTGGCCCCTCTGTAATGGGAGATGATATTACTTGCCTTCATGTAAGGCCTTTTTAAAAATCTATGGGATGCCCAGGGAGAGATTGTGTTTGAGTATAGAATGAAAAAATCATTCTTTGCTCCTTCACCAACATTTAAATAATTATCTGAGATAAAAAATATCATTGAATTAATTTTTGTGTTTGATACTTTTCAGTTTCACAAAATGTAAATACCCCAAGAATGTTTTACTCTTAACTTGGAAGGTTATAGGTCATATCTCATAGGAAAAACTGCCCTTGAAAAATCTAATTTGAAATGAAAGACAAACTTAACTATCCCTCTGATGTGTACCTGGAACCTCTATCTCTTCTATATGCCTTTAATATACAGTCTTCCCTGGCTGCTGATATCGGGTCCTGTGAGTTAAAGTACTTATAAAATCATATGCTGATGATTCTTGATTCTACAGTATCCATTTCTGATCTCTCCAGTGGAGTTTATGATGGAATTCAACCTGGTAGCTGGGTCTCCACCTGAGCACTCCACAGTCAACTCTATCACAAATGTCCTGAACTTCTGGAACTACCATCATTTTCTCCCCTTTTCCCCCACACCAGCTCTTCCTCTGTTCAAGCTAATCATTAACTTTTTCATTCCAGATCATTCTTTCTCTCTAACCAGCATTTCCAATCCCTAGGGAAATCTTATCAATATATCTGTAGGCTTTCTCTTCTTCCTTACATCACTTTCCTAGCTCAGTCCCTTTCCTCTCTCATTCAAGCTATTGCTACTTCTTTGATTCAACAAGTATTTGTGGAGGATCTATTATATGGCAGGCACTATTCTAGGAACCTGAGGTCCAATTAGCAAAGGACATATGAAAAGATTCCCTGCCCTCAAAGAGGATGCATTCTCCTAGGGAGGAGGAAGGCATTCAATAAAACACAGTAAGTGGGTGAGTTAGAAAGTAAATCTAAAAAATAATTGCTGTGGAAAAAAAGAAGTAGGGCATGGGTGTTGGGCAAGATTGGGAAGTTGTAGTTTGCCACTTTTAATAGGGTGGTTGGGGTGAACTTCTTTAAAGATAACAGTTGAGGAAAAGTTCCAGACAAAGAGAAAGGCCTTAAAATGGGATTATGGCTGGTGTGTTCAAAATACAGCAAAAGAGATGGCAAATCTTTCTAAAGAGTGGAACTTGATCATGTTACTCACTGCTGAGAGCATTCAACAACTCTCCTTTACCTACAGCTTCTTCATTTATGACAGGAAGCCTTTTGTGAAGTGACCCTGCTTAACTCTCTGTCTTCCTTTCCTGCTTCTCTGTCTTCATTTCCCCTTTATAACAATTTCAAACCCACCTTCAGGGGCCTGCACACACCATGCTGGATCGTGGTTTTGTGTCTTAGATAACACTGTTTCTTATCTGTTCTCTGTGGATTTGCCCGATTATGGGAACTCAAGTTCCAGTCCAACCTCACAGGGTCCTTCCTAGAAGGTGGACCAAATGTCTCCAGTATCCCCCACTGTCCTTCCCAGGGCACACCCATTATAATGATCATCACACCACGCTACAATTTTTTTAATTGAATGCAAGCTCTTCTCTCCCTTCCCTTGACAATACTTAGCACATTACCTGCACATATAGTCATCAGAGTTCTGTAAATGTTTGCTGCTGCAGTTTGAACACTCAGGCTAGATCTGCATAAATCTAAATGAAGCCAGATCCCCCTCCAGCACAAGGATCTCCTGGCTGCATTTCAGGATGCAGCATTACATTTTGTCACTGAAAATTAAACAAGGCCAGGTGAAGTCAGTGACTCTGGTGGCTAATGACTTTCTCTGCCTCACTTCCATTTCTCTCTATCAGCTGAGCTCCAGAACTGCCACCTGCCCAGCGGACATTGTGTGATGAGTCGTATATGTCTTACAATACTTCTCTCCTGAACCTAAGGAAACAAAACACAAAACAGCATCTCCTCTTGGCAGTGTGGGTGGCCACCCCATGTGGGGTTAGTGTGGCAGTGAATGTCAGAGTCCCAGGGAGTGGTTGAGGGACATGTCATCAAGTTGATGTAGACCCCGGTTGCCTTTGTGGGCAGAGTCTGAGAGAAGCAGATGGAGCCATTTTGTAAGCTTTCTATTCAGAGAAAATCAAGAATGGAATAAAAAGGGGTTTTAGACACACATGCTAATGGAACAGGGCAGATGCAGGAAGCATCAAGCTGAGTCTTATGGGAGGGCAAAAAATGAAATGAGAACCTGAACAAGGCATTTCCCCCCTACAGTGAAATAAAGATCTCCATGCTACATTACACTGTCTGTTCTGCTCTCACTATAGGGGTTCTGGGACCGGAGCCAGGTGCACAGAGCCATGACCCAGCAGCTGAGCGGGCCAAGACCATTTGCTGAGAGACAATGGCGTCCCAGCCATGGCATGTGTGTTCAGAAGAACTGCAGCCTCCAGCAGCCATGTGGGTTGCAGCTTGGCAACCTCACGTTCTTCTGAGGGGCAGAGGGTCGGGGGCAGAGCTGGTGGAGAAGAGCTCCATTGGCAGTAGGTCCTGGGCTTTAAAGAATCTCAACAGCACCGTGACTTTCTAAGTCTTTGGTAAATTACCTTTTATTAGCTTTGTTCAGCCTCAGCAGCCTGGAATTGTCTCCTTACAACCCAGCCATCTGTTCCCTCGTGTCTATAATTCTGACCACACAAAAAAAGTTTAATTTCAGCCAAAGATTATTCTTTTCTTTAAAAACAATGGGGAAAGAAAAGGAGAGGGGGAAAATGAAAGAGGATGAGCATTTCAGAGACAGTCACCATAAGAAAGCAGGTATTTCTGACCCAGGACCCTGAAAAAGAGCATCGTGAACTTCTTGGTGACTGGTTAGGATGATTATAATGCACAGTAGTCAGCACGTTGCTGAATAATAAATAAGTATGGATCAAGCTACTTTTACATGCAAGGGACAGAATTAGGTGCTATGAAAGAAAAATAGTAGTATCTTTTAGGAATACCCAACTCTCAGGGCACAGTGGCGCATGCCTGTAATCCTAGAGGCTCAAGAGGCTGAAGTAGGAGGATCACGAGTTCAAAGCCAGCCTCAGCAATTTATGGAGACCCTAAACAACTCAGCAAGACCCTGTCTCTACATAAAATATAAAATGGACTGGAGATGTGTCTCAGTGGTTAATCACCCCTGCATTCAATCCCTAGTACAAAAAAAAAAAAAAGGAGGGTGGGGATACTCAACTGTACTCAAGGGAAACCAGAGTAGAAATTTAAGTAACGTCTTCAGAGAAAAACCAGGTCAAGAAATGCTGCAAGACACTCGGCTTGCATAAGCTAGCAGTTTCAAGGCACTGTGAGCAGTTGTGTCAAGGAAGTGAAGTTAATGAAACGGAAAAGACCCACACAACACACAAAAGTGACAAATTCATCTTTCTACTTAAACAAATCCTTTCCACAGCATTCAATTAAAAAAAAAATATTTGCAGGCTTCCCTTACCTCACAAATCAACCCCTTTTATTTTGAGGATTTTTTTCCCCTAGAAAATTCATCTAAACATTGAGCCAAGTTTCAGCTTTCTTTAATTCCTTTGTTTTATTTTTCCTTCCAGACAAGAGATAATTTTGTCCCACTCCTCTTTCAACTGGAAGATAACTATCAGCACCCCCCTAAGTCCTCTCATTTTAAGACCAACCATCTTGCCTCATCTCTTTGGCAAGATTCAGATGTTCTCTGGCTTCATCCTAGCCAGGGAATGCACCCACCCAGAGGTGCTCCCAGCCTGGCATTCCTGATGTGTTCAGGTCAGAGGTCCTCTGGCCATTACTTATCATTCTGGGAACATGATTCCCCTGCTAATATAGCCTGCAAGTAGCTCTTTGGTCTTTTTTGCTTAAACTTGCTGCTGGCACAGGTATCCCAAGATTGAGCAGAATGTCAAGGAGGGGCAGATTTGGGGAAGAGGTGAAGGTGTTCTGGTTGGGAGAAGCTGGAGCAACAAGGTAATTATAACAGTTTTATACTGCCATAGAGAACAGAATATAGAGCCATGGGACTTAAGTCTAATGTTAAATTTTTCCTTTCCAATAAGCAGAGTATGTGATGTGAGAAAATCTGGTTATCCCTTTGAAATCATGGGATTATGCACTCTTACCCACAACCATAAACCCCAAATAATTTAAGATATATTAAGAATATAGATTTTGTGATATATAAATACAAATACACGTGAAAATCAAAAGAGACATAAGGCCCCAAAGTGTTATTTAAATGGTCCACATAGCAGGAGGCATTTGTTCTTTAAGAGTCAAATGATCCTACCTCTGATCTTTGGTACTCACAATATGAATAATGGATCTTTGAAGTGTGACAATTGGCTATAAAATGAGAAAATGACTTTCCCAGGAGAAGAAAATAGGTAGCCTTATGTAAAGTCTTATACAAATATAAAATGTGGTTTTTATTTAATTTTATTATTTTTACATATATATATTTTACATATATATTTTTTTTTCCTGGAACATATTTTCTAACTATGCTACCAAAGAAAATTTATAAATATAAATGTAAATATATGATATGCATCTATGTCTCTCTATTTATAGATAGATAGATAGATAGATAGATAGATAGATAGATAGATACGTAAACAGAAAAGTGTTAGAGACCTCAAGACTTCTGTCTCACAGCACAGTAACATAGAATATCACTTCTTCTACACCCTATCCAAATAGTTCTTGCAGGAAAGCTGTCACATGGCTGGGCACAGCTGTGAAACCTGGGAGAAGTCTTGGAGGCAGTGAGAAGAACTTGATACAAAAGATGGGTAGAAAGTTTTACCAAAAGAGGTGAAAGGAGGACTTCTGGGAATCTGAAATGTAACTGAATAAGTTAGTGGTTGAAAGAAGAAATGAAGGAAGAGCCAGGAACTAAAGAGTTTGTTTTTTTTTTCTAAAGAGAGAGAGGGGGGGGAATTTAAAAAAAATATATTTATTTATTTTTTTTTTAGTTTTTTGGCGGACACAACATCTTTGTTTGTATGTGGTGCTGAGGACCCAACTCTGGCCGCACGCATGCCAGGCGAGCGTGCTACCACTTGAACCACATCCTCAGCCCAACTAAAGGGGTTTTAAGCTTATGGTCTTGGGTGGTAAGAACTCATCATGAGGGAAGAAACCTACTTCACAACTTGCATCCTATAGGCGCACGGCAAGGTGGACATTTCGGTTCCATTTATTGTCTAGTTTGCTTGGTTTTCTCTCCTTCTCCCACCTGTGATGATATAGACTAACTAGCTCTAACTCACTTAGGGAGCAGGCAGAAGCCTCATATTGAAAATGACCCTAACTTCAAACAGAGGCAATCGCTGGTGAAACTTACAGATGGAACAAGGAAATATTATGGGATATAGTCAGATAAACAGCTTTCCTTGGTCACTCAGTATCCTATCATACACAGCCCTACCCCTGGAATAAAAATTGGACTATTCCACTGACTTGGTTTGGTCACCTCTTATTAAAAGAATAAAAAATAAAAAAAATTCCTTTAATCACTTTGAGCCATTTGGTATAATTTCAATCATATAAAATGGGTGGTCCTGGGTACCAAACTTCTAACTGGAGTTAACGTTAAGTCTTGCCTCTGCCACCTGCCACCCTCTGTGAGCTGACCGGTTGCTGGAGTATGGCATGGAGAGAGGGTCCCCTACCCCAGCTTGACAGCCATCCTGGATCCTCCACACAAAGAGAGAGCAGGAGGAAGAAGGGTTCTAGAAAGTTCTTGCTCAATAGCTACAGGGATAAAGTGGTTCATCCTCTCTGGATCTGTAGACATTTAAAACGGACTCTCTCCCACAAGCCATGTTGGGGTTCTCTGGAAACCGCCCTGCCGTGCTTCTCTGACAGCAAAGCCAGTCACGGAACACATGGCCTTTTTGACAGTCTGTTTCATGTTGAGCCTGGATTTTTTGGTTGCTGTTGGTTTAGGACGTGTAGAAATTCTCCTTTGGCCTCCTCCTTCTTTAGGTTGGCTTTTATCTAGATTTTAAATGGATCCTGGATAGTTCCTTCTCCTGGGGAACCTCTTCTCTTCTGTAAGAAACATGCCCTTCCCAGGCCATCCCTGGAGGTTTCCAGCCATCTGAAGCCAGCAACTCTTCCTCATAAGGTGACTGCCAGCTCACCAGCACCTCTTTCTTAACTTCCAGATTTCTTAAGCAGAGTCAGATATCCATTTTGCACCCCCAAGCCCCCAAGAACACATTTCAAATTTTCTAAACAATCTCATAGTCCCCTTTACATGAATGCATAACAATGAACTACTTCTGCCCAAACCAACTCTCCTCACTTACTCTGATTTCTTTCTCTTTTGAACTTTTTATACACTTGGTCTGTAGAAATAGCCCTGAGGTGCAACTTACTTGTATAATTGTCTTGTTATTTCCTTTGAAAAAATCAGTACTTGATTGTCTCACAACTGATTTCAGTACTGGTTACCTTTCTCAGTGCTCTGGTTGGATATTCTAATTATGTATATGTTTTATACTAGTTGATTATATTTTGCCTCAAGTTGGTGGCTCTGATTCTATAACTGATAGGAGAGACCTCACAGAGAAAACTGCCTTCTCAATTCTCCTATGGATGTATACAAAGCCAGGGAAATAGTTTGAAAAGGTTCATCTTTTTACCTTGTATTTTTGTGAAAACCAAGCTCCAAAATGGTCCCTGCCTCCTGACATTCACAGCTTTGTGTAGTGTCACAATATCCAGATGTGCTGTCCCTGGGGTTGGTCTGTGTGACCAAGAGATAACAGGCAAGTGATGAGGCGTTGCTTCCAAGAGGAGGATATAAAATTCTTTGGCTTCCATCTTGCTTGCTCTCTTTGTCATGTAGCTATTTACTTTGGGGGAAGCCATGCTGTGTGCAGTCCCTTAGCGAGCTGCAGGTGGAAGCCTCTGAGACCTCCTGCCGAGAGCTACCGAGTGGGCTCCGAAGTGGAACCTCCAGCCCACTTAAATTTTCAGAAACTGCAGCTCCTGCTGACAGCTGGGCTGCAACTTAATGAGAGCTCCTGAGCCAGAACACACAGGGAAGATGTTCCCAGACTCTGGACCCTCAGAAATTATGTGAAACCTTAAGCAGCTAGGTTGCAGCATAATTTTTGTGTGTGTGTGTACAGCAATAAATAACTACTATATTGTCTAAATAGTTGAACTAACAGGTTTTTTTTTACATTTGCAAAGTATTTTCACCCAGATGTTACCACATCTGAGTGAAAGAACTAAAGCCCTCTTTGTATTCTAAAGTCCATTATAAAAATAAAATACAAATGTATTAGGGTCTCCATTGTTTTCAAATTTATTGGATTTACTGGATTCCTTTACTAGAGGACTAATGAGATCTATATTTTTATTTTTATTATTTATTTTTTTATTTATATATGACAGCGGAATGCATTACAATTCTTATTACACAGATAGAGCACACTTTTTCATATCTCTGATTGTATACAAAGTGTATTCACACCAATTCATATCTTCATACATGCACTTTGGATAATGATGATCACCACATTCCACCATCATTTATAACCCCATGACCCTTCCCTTCCCCTCCAACAACTTAATAGACAAGCTTGAGATCTATATTTTTAAATAATTGAATCTATTAGATGAAATTTCTAAACCATTTTTTTTCAGAAATGTGTATTATTTAAACTAGAACTAAATTTGTAAAAATCATAGCTTCAAGACACAGATGAGACTTTGAGAGGTTGTCCAAATTTTCATGGTTGTCTGGGACAGTTCTGCATTCTAACCCTACCACAGGTATCACATTCATTGATTTTTTTTTTAGCAATCTCTAAAGAAGCAAGTCAACGTGGCCAGAGGAGCTACTGGGAAAAACAGCAGCAATTTGCTTCACACTGGAAAGTCAGAGAGTTCTTAATAGGTAACTAAAATGATTTTCACATTCAAAAATTTCAATGTTTGTTTTACTTAATTCCTATTCTTTTTTCTGAGAACAAGTGAAGGGAACAACCATCTAACATCTGGAGATCTGAGGCAGAGACTGTAGAAGGGACTTTCAAGAAACTGTAAATCTAACATGGGAAGGAGAAAGAAGGCTGACTCAGACCTCATCCAGCAGACTATGCCCCCTTGTGAGATTTGTTCCCAAACACGGGGACCTTCCAGCTTGCTTACAAAATTGATTCTGCATACTTTTAAACATATTTTATCACTACAAAAGCAGCTAAAGATATAAGTCCTAAAAAATGAGCGAGGGAGAAAGACTGAATTTAGAATATGCCAATACATCAGTAGCAAATAGACAAATGATATTTGGTGCTATGCAGGGAGGCTAACATGGCTAATTAGACCATAAAACATATTCCAGAGGCTGTTCTTGGCGTAGGTAGGAGGAAATACACACGACCTCCCTTTTTACTTTGTTCTCTTTTTCTCAGCAGTGGAATCTGAATTCAGAAACTGTATTTGTAATGCAGAAGAATCATCCTGCTGAGGACTTTGGTATCTCCCCCTCACCCCACATACCCATTGACCTTTCTCTTCCCTGGAAGGTTTGCTGCACAGAGCTGCTTAAACACTTGTGAGTCTGTGTCAGGGTTCTGATGGAACCCCATGCCCATTTTACACTCAGACCTGAGCTGTCTCTGGAACAGCCTATTCTGGAATGGTCCATTAGGACTTCAGCCTTCTTTTGCAGTTAATGGAAGGGTCATGCTGGGCCAGCTGCCCACTTCATGAGTTAGGCCTGTTACCCTTACCCTCCCTCTTATTTGAGAGTTGGTTTTTAGGTCTGGGCATGAACACAGGTTGACTGGAAGGTCCACTCAGCCATCACCACTCTCAGGTATAGTTGACTAAAGTATACTCAGGTATGGTCAGGTACAGCCACAAGATATACTTAGCCTCAGGAGTTTCTGGTTCAATGATAACTTCCCATGGTTCTCAAATTGAGGTTGTTAACAAAGAATGAAAGTGAGACTTTATATAAAATATAGAACAACATTTTTAAAAACTCTATGACTATATACACTAATAGCTAAATTAAAGAGATTACCAAGTGTGGATATATGTGTGTGTGTGTGTGTGTGTGTGTGTGTGTGTGTGTGTGTGTGTGTGTTATTTTTAGGTAGGAACAGAGTTCAAATGAATGGATTCTAAATTCTGAATTCATATTTTAGCCTTTTCATGTAAGCCTCTTGTAGCCCAGAACTACTCCCCTGGTAGGGCCTACACCCACACTCCTCACTCCAGTGACCAGTCTGAAGCTGTGGCTGAGAAGTCCCAACACATCTTGATCAAAGCCTAAAGGGGTAGGGGATTTTTAGAGGAAACAGGAAAGTTTTTCCTGTGTAGTATTTTGTCTGTAGCAAATAAATAATCATGCATGCATCAATTCATTAGAAAAAGAACTACCCTGCATTTGTCAAAGTCTCCTAAAATTAGAATGAAGAAAAGAATTTATTTCTAGATGTCTGAAAGTAGGACTCCTTAACTATATAGAAGTAGAAGTTAAGTTAAATAAAAATTGCCAGATGCAGTGGTGCACGCCTGTAATCCCAGCCACTTGGGAGACTGAGGCAGGAGGATCTTGAGTTCAAAGTCAGCTTTTGCAATGGCAAAGCACTATGCAACTCAGTGAGACCCTGTCTCTAAATAAAATACAAAAAAGGGCTGGGGATGTGGCTCAGTGGTTGAGTGGCCCTGAGTTCAATCCTCTGTACACACGCACAAAAAAATTACATAAAAATTATCATAATTTAAAAAATACCCCTCATATATCGCTCATTGATACAACACCATCATACTAGGACAGTACCTCCACAGCAGGATTTATTATGTTAAATGCTGGGAATACCCACTCCTTGAGGCTGGGTATCTTCCTACTTATCTATACTTAGCAAATCACCAGTATTTGTGGAACATCCATAAATGTTTTCTGGGCAACTGATCAATGGAATTAATGAACTTTTTATCTTTGTAAGGGAAAATATCTGGTCCATTTTAACAGTTGATGTGCTGCTGCATTTCTTTACATTCATGGGGTCATGGGTCTGCTTTTGTTTCTCAAATCTAGTGATAGATGTAGTCTTGCTTTGCTTACTTGGCACCTAACCTCTGGGTGACCCTAAGTGAGGCCTTACCTATCTGACACTTTATCTTGTCAAAGTTCCTTGCATGGTTATCATTCCTGTCTATCTTGACTCACTTGGGTCAATTGACAGAATAGGTATTTAATCCCTGAAATCAATCTCTCAAGATTCTTAATCACTTGACTTTGCTGAGTCTGACACCCTTCCAGTTCTGTTTATAGGCATCTGTAACATTATCTCAGCCTCCAAAGCTCAGGGGAGTTTCCTAGAGGTGACTGGGAGGCACATGGATCCTCAGCCCTATGAGAATCTCTGTATTTGCATGTGACATGTTGTCACCTGGAGCCAAAGGAGAGCTGAAAGAACAATAGCCTCTGCTGCTGCTACCCCTTTGGCTCAAGATATTGTCATCTGCCCACAGTGTCCACTCTTTCAGCCTTATTGAGAGATAATTATGGGAAGAAATCAAAAGCCCATGAATTCCCATTTAACGGCCACAATTTGTAATCTGAAGCCCGGCCCAGCACATCAGTGAGAGGAAAACAGCTGAATGGCAGAAATGGCAAAGGCAAAGCAGGTCAACAATGGCACCTTATCCCCAGGGTAAAACACGGGCCATCAGCTCCAAATACCCTTCAGGATACCTGAGTGCACAGCAAACTCAGCAGGGCTCTCCTGTGGGTGGGTTGAAATTTCTACCTCGGCAAATGTTAGCTCTACTGGGAATCAATGGCCGTTGCAAGGGCAGCCGCCTGATGAATCTACTTGCCCCTGCAGCTGCTATTGGGATTATGACTATTGCTGTTAATTCCAGAAGTAAAGAAAGGGGGTGCTACTACAGACAGGCACTTGAGAACAATTATCTGGTGATATTTAAACTGAGCACAACCTGGATGTCAAGCACTGAGCTTTTTGTGGAGTCTTTCATTGGCTAATGATGCTATAGCAGACGTAATTTCAACTTTTCAGATGAAGAAATTGAGGCTTTTAGAGGATATGTTCAAGATCATATGGCTATGAAGCAGCAGAATGATTATCTAAAGGCAGCCCTGCCTGAGAACAAGGAAGAAGATGGATTCACCCAGTCTGCATGGCCTCTGTGATGGTACCTGACCTGGCCTTATATCCATAATTTCAGAAGTACTTCAACTGTAAGCTCTTCCAAGGGGAAAAAGTAGTATTCTGATTTTGGTGTTTTTGTTGTTGTTGTTGTTTGGTTGGTTGGTTTTTGCCTTCTTATGAATACTTATAGAACAAGTGAGAGTGAATTTTCAAAGAGTTAAAAAAGGATAACTTTCATACGAACAGAATGAACAGGTATCAAAGATGCATCAACTCATTGAGGGAACTAGTAAGATGGCAAAGCTGGTTCCCAAAACATTTTGAGGAACCAGATATTTATAGACATTTTGGGCAGAAAAGAAATGCCAGAATAAGGTTCCTAGGTTAGATGCAAAATTGTTAATGTCCTACAGGGCAATAAAATCATGACCTTGAGGTTGTGTCTCCACCAGTAAAATCTACAAAGCATGTACCCTCAGTGGTGTGGCTCATCACAGTCAATTTCAAGTCACATTTCCTTAGATTGCTGAATTCCCAGACTGGTGTACCTTAAAATCACTAGGAGAAATTTTAAAATCCCAAGTCCCCAAATCCCGCCTGTATTGGTTAGTTTCTTCTTGCTGATTAACCAACTACCACAACTACAGTGGCTTAAAGAAATCCAACTTCATTCTCATACAGGTCTGGTGGCTGGAAGCCTAAATTGGGTCCAACAGGCTGCTATCCTTCTAGAGAATCTGGAGGAGAATCCATTCTCTGCCTTTTCTAGCTTCTAGAGGCTCCGTGCCTTCCTTGGCTTGTGGCAACTCCTCCATCTTCAGACGCAGCAGCATAATCTTCTCTCTCCATCTGGGTTTCCATCTGACTCTGACTCTGAGCCTCCTTTTATAAGAAACATCATGAACACACGAGGACCACCTGGAAAATCCAGGAAAATTGCAAGTTCCTTAATTTAATCCTATCTGCAAAGTCTCTTTTCCTACATAAGGTACTTATTCACAGGTTCTGAGGATTAGGTCATGGCCATCTTTGAGAGGTCGTTATTTAGCCTGACACATCACCCCATACTATTAAGTCGCGATGTCTGGGGATGGGAGCCAGGCGGCTGGGGATTTGTCTTTTTTGTTTTGTTTTGCTTTGTTTTTAAACATGTCCAGGTGTTTGGGGTGTGAAGCAAAGTTGAAGAACCATGGTCCTAAATAATTACCTAGTCTTTGGGTGACACTGTTGGACAGTGTTTCAATATGATGCCAAGAGGACATGTGCTTGCTTTTGCTTTTGCAGAAGTTAGGAACATGCCACTCAAAATATTCTGTTCACCAAAAATATTGACTATTTTGAGTTAAAGGCACTTGAAAAACAGCAGGTGCAAGAAGCTCACTCTGACCATCCTCTGTTCTTAAAAGCAGGAGATGAAATTTCCACATGAAAGATGTTCTTCCTATACCAGAGGGAAGAATCCTTCTTACTGTTAAGGAAGGGGAGAAGGGTTCAAGAGAATCCCTGCAGACATACTTGTTAGACTAACCTGTGTCCTTCTACCTCCTTCTACACCCATTTAACCACTCTAGCCCAACCCCCTTTGCCCTGTCCCATTAACTACTCTTGGTCCAGTTCAGTAGATAAATATTCAATTCCAACTGCTTCTGTGGTGGGTCTCCACTTCCATCTGAAGGACTCTCATGCCACATAAAACTTTATGTCAAATAGATTTGTGTGTTCTTCTCCTGTTGACCTGTTTTGTGTCAATTTAGTTCTAAGGTCCAGTGTTCCTTCCTGCCTCAGTCTGGCTGGGCACAGAATCACGAGCCACTCAAGCAGGAACAAAACTTTATTTTTGAAAAAGCCGCCAATACTCGGAACGCACCGGTAAGCCAAAAACCGGTCCACCCCCCCTGCGCATCTACCAGAACTGCCCCCCCCCACCTCCCCCGGAATTCCCTCCTACTATCCTTCCCCAACCAATGGGAACTCTCCAGGAGTCCCGTAACATGAGTCCCGTAGCAGGCCAAGGTGAACAGTAGGAGTCCAATATCCATATGAATGTAAATCTTAACAAAATCCTATCATCTCAATGTTATTTGCTTGTGGCTCCTAGCACCTTCCAAGAAAAAAAAAAGTTGGGGGGGGATAAAATTGTGTTTCCTATACACTTTATTTGTAAATTTGGGATGATTTTTCTGAACTGAAAAATTTATCAAATAATCCTAAAACTCACAAAGCTATGCTCTGACAACCATCTACAACCACTTCTTTGCTGCATCTGCCCCTGAGCTGGACATGCTGCTGTCACTGACTGAAAATGTGGCAAGTCACTGCTGATGTCCTCCCTCCTATAAAATGGAGCAAATGTAACTCATTTCTCTCAGAATGCTGATGACAGTGGTGGGAGGCTATGTGACAGAGAGCCATCTGTCCATAGGACGGCCACACATACCTGGGGGCCGCTGATGGAGGACGAGCCAGTCTCAGGTTTCCACAGCCAAGAATCACGATCTCTGGACCATAACACTGAGGCTTGTAAACGCTGTTCAAATAACTTAAAATGAAAATAACATCCACACTCACATACCCGCCTGTCTATCCTTCAATTATGCCTCACAGCTGAAAGCAAACAGAGAAAGCTGTGAAAACAGTTGGTGACGACATAACTGGGGATCTTGATGAATCTCCGAAAACATAAAACCTCTTGCAATAATCCTACCATCAGTCTGAGCTTACAGCATTTCACCCACTGCTGATCCCAGAGCCTCAGGGTAAACTCTTCACTAGAGAAACTGGTAGTGAATGTCAACAAACACCTGGGTTTATTAGAGTAGCTCTTGTCTTTTAATTTAAACACCAGGACGTTGTCAAAGTTTGCAAGAATCTGAAGGATATGCTTGAGAACTCTGGAAGGCCTGAAGAATGCTTCTCATGCTTAAGGGAGAAGGCTAGACTCCTTGGGTCCCCCAGATGCCATACCCTCACTTCTGTTTATGCGGGCCAACTTTGTTCTCTTTAGATATTAAAAGACAATCTGGTTGAACACTTAGTCTCAAAGGTTCCTGGCCACTGGACAAGACTGATAATCACAACTTGAATGAACCATGGACCAGTTTTTTTTAAAGCCATGATTTTCAAATATCTTTCAGCCAGCAGAGCCAATTTTTCTAATTAAATCATACACAAAAGCCAAAATATGTGATAAAAATGGGGAAACTGTTATCTTACAGTTGGCTTCATTATGCTTCTTAGGAAAGGATGTGCAATTGATTCTAATTCCTTCATAACTCCACATTTGGGGACTTGCTTACTTGCTAAAATTTGTTGCTAACCCCCAAATCGATATGTATTGCACTTTTATGTTCATCTGCACTTCTGTATTCACCTGCAGAGCCATAGAAGAATTAATTTCATAGCTGAGGTTTAACCAGGCAACACTGTTTACCTGTGTATGTGGGTGCATGTGCGTGTGTATGTGTGCGTGTGTGTGTGTGTGTGTATGTGTGTGTGTGTGTGTGTGTGTGTTGGGGATTGAACCCATTGCCTTGAACATGCTAGGCAAGTGCTGTACCACTGAGCCACATGCCCAGTCCAACATTTTGCCTTTTGGTTTCATCCCACAAGTGTCCTTTCTGTGATTTATTCAATGCCATTTCTCTTCTCCTCCTCTTCTTCTTGTCCACCCACCCCAGTTGTAGATGGGTTTCTTTTTGTTGTTGTTTTTGATTTTCATATTTTTGTTGGCAATTTTGCTGTTTAAACTGCCCTCCCCTGCCTATCACTGAAGTGATGTCTCATTTTCCTCAGTACAAGAAGGCTGGGGTGTGCTTTGCACAGAAAATAAAGCTCCACTCAGGCATGTGTTATAATGCTATCGGCCATGAGTTCAGTATTGAGACAACATTCAATATTAAGCAAGGTGTCCTTAAATTAAAACACACATAAAACAAGATTATGCCTTCATTGCTTGACCAAAGTATTATGGAAGAGATTTGCAGGAACCCAATCTTCCATTTCCATAAAGAGCAGAGATTCAGGACTCACGAATTCAGCGTTGGCCAGGATCTTATAAAACATAACTACCAAGGATAACAAAAATTCACTGTATCTTTGTCTCAAAAAAATATCTGAGTAGCATCTTAGTTTAGACCATGAAATTCCAAGTGCCTTGGCAGAAATCTCATACAGGGGTGGAGTGGAGAAAGAAGAAAATGGGAAGGCAGAGGAAGGAGAGAGGGGCCACTGGTAGAAAGAAACATGTTTAACACTCCCAGAAAGGGGCCAAGAAGGCAGCTCCCAGCAACAGGGAGGCTGAAAAGATGTTAAAGAATGAGAACATCTAGCAGACTTTTAGGGCTCCTTGCCATGTTAGGCACACCTAAGTCTCTCTGCTTAGGACTTCAGGTTCTTTCTTAAAATTACAACTTTTGCATGGACCTTTGATAGATGGTTTTTGTTGTGGTGGTGGTTGTTTTATTTAGTTTTCCCACCATGGAAATCAGGAAGTAGTTTAGTTTCTTATCTTCAGCAAAGCACTTGGTAAAAATGCAGGACCTCACCCAGCAGCAAGAACTATGATAATATAACCCTCTGGGGATCCAAAGACATCCTAGGAGCACTTTGCAGTGTTGAAACCTTTGGAATTGAAACCCCTTGCCCAGGCAATTTTACTTGATTCTCAAAGGGCTACCAGAAAGCTGTTCTGTTTGAGGCAGGGTAAGGTACAGAAACGCCCTCCACTATGTCCCCCACCTCTGCTCTGCACAATGGAGGAGCCAGCTAGGAACCTATAGTACAATGGCTGTGTCCCATGTCAGACGAGCAAACACAAATCTTTCTTGGATATGTGCCCTAGTGCATCCCCTGACAACCCCCCCCCCCCCGAAAGAGTCACAAGGATTTAGCTTCCCTGACTATTTTTACCTGGCCACTCAGGCTGGATCACATTGAAGAACCCAGGACTGGACCTAGGCTGGGGAGGCTCTCAAGCCACAGTTAAGCGCAGCTCTCTGTTTGGTAACCGCAGAGCCCTGGAACCTTCACTGGTCTTCCTGCGTCTCTGTGGGATCCTGCTAGGAATCAGGCTCCCCACCAACTTGGCTTGTTTCCTGGAGGATGGCGTTATTAATTGAACGAAACCTTCCAGCAAAGCTCAAGCAGGTCAAGATGTCCCCTGACTCCACACACATGCCAGAAATGCTCTTGCCACCTACGCCCTTGAATTGGCCAGTGTTGGGTTGAGTGGAGGAAGTGCAGATGGGATGTTTTAGTCAGCTTTTCACTGCTGTGACTGAAGAACCTTACCAGAACAATTTAAGGGGAGGTAAAGTTGATTTAGAGGCTCATGGTTTCAGAGATCTCAATCCACAGATAGCAGGCTCCATTCCTCGGGGCTCGAGGTGAGGCAGGACATCATGGTGGAAGACAGTGGTGGAGGGAAGCAGCTCACATCATGGTCAGTAAGCAGAGAGAAAAACTCCAAATTCCAGATGCAAAATATATACCCCATAGCCACGCCCCCAATGAACCACTTCCTTTGGTCACACCCCACCTGCCTCCAGTTACCACTCAGTTAATACCATCAGGGATTATTTCATTGATTAGGTTAAGGCTATAGCCTTTCTCCTCCAAACCTTCTTGCATTGTCCCACACGTGAGCTTTTGGAGGGCACCACATTTAAACCATAACATGAGGTGAGGGGATCTTTCCTCAGTGGACACAGGATTCTTCTGCACCTCCGTGATGGGCACTGAGTGGGAGAGAAACAGAAAGAGACAGTGGCTCCTTCTGTATTTGCTTATTTGGGGCCCAGGATTCACAGGGCATAATTCAGCTTTCCTGACTTGCCAGGACTCTTTGCTGCTGGCACGGACTCCCCCTGGCCCCCGGGGCTTGGGCCCAGCCCTGGTTTCTTGTTGTGCAAGTCAAAGAGGCCAGCTCACAAGGCCTTGAAGGAGCTCACAAGGCCTTGAAGGATTTGTGGTGTCTGTTTTCATATTATTCAGCCTATAATGGTCATGTGGGAACGTCCTGACCTGCTTGGGTCTGATAAGGCTCCTGGTTGAAGGCTCATTATGAGTCGACATGAACCACCTGTTTTCCCCTCCTCCTTGCTCCCGCCTACTAGTGACTTTCCATTCTGTCTGAAAGAAATATATAAGTATGAGCTGAGATAATAAAGTCAGTCTCCCCCTGGATGAAGAACCTTGGTGTCCTGTGAACTCTTTTAACCCCGACGTCTCCCGCCGGACTCGGTCCATTTTGCTGGACGCGGCACTTTGCTTCTGTTCTGGCCTCTGGAAGCCAAAGACCCAGGACCCTTCATTCTATTTCCTGAGCCCAGATATACACTGACCATAATTATAGGTCCACATCCCAAGCATGTTTGAGTTCCCTTTATCATTATTTTTTTTGGGGGGGGTTAGAAATACTGGCGAGTAAACCCGGAAAAACTTGAACACTGAGCTACATCCCCAATCCTTTTGACTTTCTACTTTGAGAGAAGTTCTCACTAAGTCATTGAGGATCTCTGTAAGTTGCACAGGCTGGCTTCAAACTTGCAATCCTCCTGCCTCAGCTTCCCATGTTGCTGGGATTACAGGCACATGCCACCATTCCCGGCTTATTGTTTTTTCTTACCAATTTTTCAGGCTGACACCGATTTTATCCTTTTGGGTTTATGAACCAACAAATCAGTGATTATAAATATCTGTGACAAGGAAAATTTACTTGCCACACATAAATGTATTGGATGTAGGTGGTAGCAACAAAGAAAAATGCAGTGGTAAGATGCCAGGTCTCAGTAAGCCTTCCTACAGATTTTTACAAAGGTAATAAATTTGTGCCGCTTTATAATATGAACTGAATAGACTATGCAGTTAAGTATTTGGTCAGCTCTGTAAAATATCTATGAGACTCCATGTTTGTCTTAATTGAGGCAGACTAATCTGACCAGTAGCCTCAGATGAACATGGACTGGCATTGACCCAGGTTCTTCATATCAATGCACAGTCCCATTGAAAGCTTAAAATGGGGATATCTTTCCAGTCTGCTCTTCCTCTCTATCCCAGACCCAGCCTGAAGGTACAAGTGTATGGAATGGGGGCAAATGGATTGGAAGGTCAGGTTTAAAACAGGCTGCATAGCCCAGATGCTCTGGCAACATATATGCTTTTCTGCTAAACAGCAGAGAAATAGAGAAAGGTTGGGAAGTCAACCTCCATGGGCCAGGGTCAGGGGCCCTCAGCCCCTCTACTTTAGAGACTTGGCTGTCCTGGATCTCAGATCCTATCTGGTTGGGTAGGTACCCATCACGCAGTTGAAGTCACCTGTGGGATTCTTCAGTATTCTCTGTCAAATGCATTTGTTTTCAATCAGATGCTCCCATCTGCAAAGTCCTTAGGTACCTACTGCAAGCACCAGCCCTGTGTGGTCGAGTGACCAGTTGATTCCTGGCTCCTGGCTCAACTGCCTGCTGGTGTGAACACCATCATATTCTTCACAGAGTGGTGGTCTTGAGTGTCTTGTCTGTAGCAAAGTCACATCTTCTCAGCCAGAGCTGCTTCCTGAGAAAGAAGAGTACATTTTCCTCCCTCTCTGTCCATGACCCATTACGGTAGTGACCCTGGGTCACCAGCCTTTTCTTCCACCTCTAGTCACTCTTCATCACTTTTGCCTGAACTAAGGCCATTTCTAGCCTCCCTGCCACCCCCTCCAGGGCAGCCTCCACACCCTGTCAGAGTCCTCTTCCTTTGATTGCCATTCTTCCCCTACTAGAGAAGCTTCACATAGCTTCTGCCATCTATAGAGTAAAGCAACACTGCTGACCTAACTTGTCACTACAGTACCCCCAATATGGTGTTAACCCGCTTTTTTTCAAATTCATATTCTACTTCCCTCCTAAAAGAACCTTCCTTTTACTCAATTGTCTTTGAAAGTGGTACATATACACAATGGAATATTACTCAGCCATAAAGATGAATGAAATGATGGTATTTGCTGGTAAATAGATGGAATTGGAGACTATCGTACTAAGTGAAAAAAGCCAATCCCCCAAATCCAAAGGCCAAATGTTCTCTCTGATAGGCAGATGCTCACTCAATAGGCAGGTGGGGTGGGAGAGTGGAGGGTGGAGGTTCACCAGATTGGACAGGGGGCAATGAGGGGAAAGGGGGAAGGGAATGGGAGAGACAGTAGAATGAGTCAGACATAACTTTCCTGTTCATATATGAATACATGACCAGTTAACTCCACAGCACGCCTAACCATAGAATGGAAGTTATCTCCACATATGTATGACATGTCAAAATACATTCTACTGTCACGTATAAAAAGGACAAATAAAAAAAAAATCAGCAAAATAAAAAAAAAATGTTTTTATTTGAAGGATGCTTAGAATATGCCTAGAACATACTTCTCTGCCCGTGCCTCTGTTTACAAGTGGTTTTTCTGATAAGGGGATGTCTCCCAACCACACTCCCTCTCTGTAAAACTTCTCTCCGTTCTTTCTCCAACTGATTTTCAAACAGTTTAGCCCAGAGCGACGTCTTCCACTGCTCTGAATTTACTGTCAGTTTTATGCATCTCTTTGGAGTTCCCGGTTCTGTTCAAACTCATCCCACCAGTGAGAAATTGGTGAGTGGGTGTTGACCACTAGAGGGTCATGGTAATGGAATCCTCTTGGGGCTGGTCCCCTTCTCCCTTTCAAGGACACTCCTGGTCTGGAGGAGAGAACGGAGAGGAAGTAGGAAGGTTCTCAAGTGAAGAAATATCTGGCATTACTCTAAGAGAAAGGATTCTTCCTAAAAGGCAAGACTGTTTTGCTTGGCAAATGGAAATCCTCACTGTGGTGTGTGTGTGTGTGTGTGTGTGTGTGTGTGTGTGTGACAACAGTGGATCATGAGCCAGATTGATTTCTCATTCCTGACTCAAGCCTCTGACCTTGGCTTCCTTGATGCGTTACTTGAAATCAACGATCCAGGCAGCCTCAGAGCACCATGGGATTGATACAGGATAAAGCCTCAAAATATGGCAAAGAGAGATCCTGTTCTTCCAGGACCCGGGCATGAGAAAGTCTCTGGAGCTGAATTCCAAAATGCTGCCAACTCTGATGCACGATCCCCTGACTGGATTGAATGCCTGCCTTCTGACCCTCCACAAACTCCTCTTGCGACGGTTCTTGGCAGCAGTTTCCTCATCAGAAAATGAAGGCTTTTTTTTTTAATTTTTTTAATTTTTAAAAATAATCTCCTGGGCCTTTTTTTGCTCCAGAAGGCTAAGTGCCTGAGGAGTCTTCATGCCCCACACTGAAGTACATGACCTCTGAAACTCCCTTCATGTTGTATGCATATTTTGAATCCTTTTTCCTATATATTTTGGCCCATACCTTAAGGAAGATATATTAACTTTATACCACTTTTTACTTATCTTGAAAATTAATAGGACAAAGTGAAAGTAGAGCAACCAAATTGGAGTTTCCAGAAAGAACTGTGCTGGAGTTCATGGTGCCACTCATAGCATCTGAGTTGAGTTATAAAAATCCCTGGACTGACAAGGTCCCGGAGAAGCACAGACACTGATAATGACACTCTCTGGTGCTTTTCTTAAAACCTAACCATGACGTTAGAACACCACCAGGAGCCTACCAGAGAGCCCAGTGTTTCTGCGGATCATTTACATTTTTGACATCGATTTTTCCTTTTTGATCAATCACAATTGATAAGATTATTTTTTTAAAAAAAGTAGGTTAACGAGTGACTTAACATTTGCAGTCTGCCAATAAGTATTTTTAGTTTGGGAACTAATTATTTCCATAACTAACAACCACACTGAATTTAAATGTTGAGTTGAAAGATGTCATTAAAATTAACAGAGACATTTGGCCTATAACTGATGTGTGGGTTTTCATTTAAACTTATAAATCTATCCTAGCCATTATTTTCCTTATTTCTGAATTGGTGAATCTAATTATATAGACCATTTTTTTATCTTTCCATATCTTGCAAAGGCCCTTGATAATTGAGGAAGTGCTTATTTGGGTAACTAGCTGCAATCACCCCACCTGTGTATTTAGAGAAATGTCCCCCTTTCAGTGGCCACAGTGGCCATTCAATATCTAAATCATATGGTCTAAATAGCCAGTTCTTTATTCTAAGATACATTTTTCTTCTTGGGGAGGGGTCCCTCTCTGTCCATAGACACTCACATATTTTGGATTTTCTCATTTCCCTTTTCTGTGTATATATTCACAGCAGTTTGGCTGTAGTTGAAGACATGAGATTTTTCTGAACATAGAATTCACCTTGAAGTCAGGTCACTCATGTTAACCTCTTATAATTATAAAGTTAATATTTCTTAGACAATAAGTTAGTGAACAGCACAGTGATTTCAAGTTGACACTTTGGTTCCCCAAAAATTGTATCAAAGAATCAAAGATGCTTACAAACACCATATGTTGAAAACTACCATCTTCTGCTGGGTTCCTAGGAGGTGGGGAGGTTCATTTCACTGTGTTGACCAAGCTGGCTTCAAGTTCCTGGGCCAAGTAATCCTGCCTCAGCCTCCAGAGTAGCCTCAGATGAACAAGGGCAGGCTTGCAACACCACACATTGGCTTACAAAGGTGCTCTTTAATCGGCAGCTTTACTCAGCTGTTTTTATTATTCAACCCCCAGAGTACCTGGGGAGCTTCCTCCATCTCACCACTTAACACTGCCAATGGCAGAGCAGATCACAGGTCACCACCCTAGACCCACCAGCTTGGGTGGGTCTCCAGTTCTGCCCAGCAAACACTTAGCCTGCATAACCTTTGAAGTTTCTTCCAAGCCCCAGAGGTTATGATTCAGTCTTGTCTCCTAATAATACTGTGCCAAATGTCTGTCAATAACCTTTTAGATATTATCTCAATCTTCATGATACTGACTCATAAACTTAATAACTCTTTTAATATATAAAAGAAACAAATGCACACTGACATTATTGTGCCTACCTAGACTTTAGGCCTAGCTTTGCCAGGTGTGTGACCTCTCCCAGGCACAGCTTCCTCATGAGAAGCAGGGACACTACCTACCTCCTCCCACAGGTGTAAGACAGCTGGTTTTCTTTCTCCCCTTTCCCTGGCTGCCTATTAACCTTTGCTTTAGAGAGATAATATAAACACCAAAATAACACCCCTTCCTTCTCTCTTGGGGGTGGCTCTGCCCCTCTGAGGGTTAGCCACCCTACATTCCCCTTCCCACCTGGAGCTATAAGAACACAAACACTATTTCATGTAAGGGTTCATTTTAAATGAATGGCAGGGGGCCGGCCGGATCATCACACAGTGAGAGGAACCAGCCAAATTATTCTCAGTTGGGTTCATAACAAGGAATTTTGGAGATAAAGTCTGGTAATAAAGGAGATAGAAAATGGTAATGGATGGAAAGCACATCATAAATTCATGCAACTTTCCACATCTCTGAAGAAAACACTCATCTTCTGTAGAGAAGAGTCCTGGTGCAATCTGGGGCTCCTGTTCTCTTCTCCTGCTCTTGAGCAAACCGCAGGAAGAACCTCGAGAGCCCTGATCTCCAGAGGTGTATGGAGAGTGCGGAAAGCCACAAGTGGTGCTGATAGGCACAGCCAGGGAAGAAGTATTGTATAATCCAAATGGATAATTGCCCTGATTTTTCAAACCATCAGTACCCTTAATAATGATACCAGAAGGTGGATACAGTTATTAGGGATGTTGTTTATTATCTTCAGAGATAGTACTCTAAGAACTACAAACATAGAGCTTTAATCTAGGAAAAGCAACCATCTGACAAAAGACTAAAGAAGTGTCTTACATGCCTTTATGCAGATTGAGAGAGAATACATATGTCTCGTCCCTAATTCAGGAATATGTTGCTAAAATAAATCTCAACATTTCTTTGTATATGATGCACAAGCATGAGTGAGTAAATGATGGGTGTCTTGCCTCTTCTTATGCAAGATGTCATGTGGTCCACACTGGGTAATTGTACTAAGCCCAGCATGTTAGACAGAAGAACATATTGGAGTGGCATTTCCTCTGTTGGGTAAAAAAAGGATTAAAAGAAAAAACATGTTGGGGGTAATATGGTACTTTGGTGGCCACTTCAAAAAGTGTCATACCCTTCACCTGTTACAAGAGGTTCCATAGCAGAGCCACCTCCGATAAGTTGGGGATGACATACCCAATAGCCAATTTGTCTGCATCCTAATGGAGCCAGGGCTCTGTCACTCATGCCTCCATATGAGCATCCTTGACTCGTCATCTCTATCATGGCAGAAGATTTTTACCCCATATTTGCACATATCCAATATAGAAAGCAATCAAATTTAGGGAATGGAAATTTTGTAAACACTAGAATCTTAATAGTATTGAATGAAAAAGAGTCCACAAAAGGTCCAACAACTAACATCTATTGAGGGTACTTACAGTCCTTTCTGAAATAATCTATATGTATTCTGATTCCCTCTTTAATAACTTACAAGTCACCCACTAAGGGTCCGACTGCACTGGGAGATTTATAACTGAGTTGTAATTAATCTTCATAGCATCCTTCAGAGGTAGGTACTATAATCTCATTTTTCATAGACAGAGAAACCAAGGCTCAGAGGAATTAAAGCAAATATCAAAACTCAAACTGCCTCTCTGGTGATCTTTCCAGAACATCCACAACTCAAATAATTTGCTGTTATGCAGAAAAAAATAATGGAACCATAATATATCCCTGCCTAGGACAGTTACTGAAGAGGAGCCTGTGACAGTGACACACAGTGATGCAGACTCACATGATCTTTGAATCAGGAAAAATGCCTTCAAGTAAGATTTTGGGTTAATTCTACAACCAAGCTACGCACAACAAAATGCTTTAACTCCTATGCTTTATATTCTGCCTTATTAAGACTTGAGTGGTGAGAACCAACTTACAAAATCACTAAAGCACTACAGGACTTAAAATTCCCTAAAGATTTTTCCTCTTCTGTACAGCTTGGTTTGTGTTTGATTTTTACATTCTGTTTTTATAGGGTATCTATATAAAAATAAATGGTATAATTAACATTTTACATCATATGTATTTATTATACACAAATAATCTGAAGCATAGTGAGCTACAATCTTTGTATTTATACAGACTCTCCCTTTTATGTTTTCCAAAGACAAACTGTACTTTTAAAATAGGTTGTTCAACTAGAGCTAATAACATTCCAAATGATCAGAACCCTAAAATTACTAAAATTATTAATAATGCACATACAAAGATAGATAAATAAATGATTAGCAAACTAGATAATATCACAGTTATTTTTAAGAATACTTCATTATATCACAATTGACATTAATTTAGCTCTTTCTCTTCATCTTTTTAAAACAATATCAATAAAAAGGCAATGTGCCCCAGGAGTAAAGCCAGAACACCAAGGTTTTTAAAGGTCAACTCAACCTCTTGCTAACCATGGATGACAGTTAGCCTCAAGAAGCCTTTATTAATTCATCTATAAAATGGGCATAATAGAACCCCCCACACTGAGATGTATTGAGAACTGTCACAATGTTTTAAAATACCTGTGCAGATTGCAGTAGCTACATTTACAATCAACAAAGATTTTTCTGAATCCAAATCTGAAGAAGGGTCTCATAACATGGCAAGGTTTTCAATTTTCAAAGAAACATTGACAATGGGCGTTGTACCATTATCTCAAAGCACATATGCAATTTAGGAACATTTGCAATACAATTAAAAACAAAGAGTGCATTCTCACAAACAAAGTTTCCAATAAGCTAAGGAGAACCATTTTATCCTAGCAAGTAGTTTTTGTGTTCAGTCAGAAAGTGATCCTTATTCTTAACTGACATGGCCGCAGGTAGCCCCTCCATGGACAGAAAGGGTCTCTTATCCATTACCTGAGGCAGCTCCTGTTTTTAACTGTTCAGGAAGAAGCAGCACACATGAAATTCACTGCTTCCTGCATTTACAAATTCACTGTTTTCTTTCCCAATGCCTTCATTGGTCCACCATAAACAATTTGGAAGTTGAGATCAATGTTCAGTTGTATCCTCAGGTGAAGTATTTGAAAGCTTCAATTACTTTCTTTCTATGGAAAAACAACTTAGTCTTATGAAGTGCTTTGTTGGTATTTATGGGGGAAAAAACACCATAGGCCACCAAAACAATGAGAACCCACAGACTAGAAAGGTTGCTATTTTGTTTTATTGAAGAGCTACTGAGTTACCTCAGCCAAGAGAATAACTGCATTGAACATCAAAGGGTTTTTATGAACATGCACTGAAAGGAGTTATGTGCTCTGTGTTTTAAATTATATTTTCAGTTTTGAAAAGATTTTGGTGAACGTTTCTTGGGTGCTGGTAGTCCCCAAGTCTACCAGCTGGTAGTACCCATCTAGAGATGGGTAATGTCTGGAATAGGAAATAATTTCAGAAGATAAACTATATCTTTGGAGAAAAGAAGGATTTTTTTCCCTGATCACCCAAAGTATGGAATTAAGAGTTGGATTTTTGTCCCATATCATAGCAGTGTGTGTGTGTGTGTGTGTGTGTGTGTGTGTGTGTGTGTGTGATTAATTTGGGGTAATTTGAAGGAGAGGTCATGATTTCCATACAAAATTTGTGTCTACATAATTATTGTAGACACAAAGCAATTAAGATTGCTGGGTTAAATGTCAAATAAAGAAAATGGTAGGGAAATATAATTTATCTGCATTTATACTTTTATTTGAACTCAAGCATGTGGTATTGGAACAATAAATTCATCTGCTTCTAGGTATTTGTAAGACTAGTTAATTACATAGTTCTGTTTGTTTGTGTATTTAGTGCTACCGAAGATCAAACCCAGGGCTTTGCTAGAGCTAGGCAAATGCTCGGCATACATCCTCAGTCCTTTTTATTTTTATTTTTTTTTTTTATTTTGAGACAGGGTCACACTCAGTTACTAAGGGCCTTGCTAAATCACTCGCTAAGTCAAACTTTCAATCCTTCTGCCTCCACCTTCCCAGTAGCTGGAATTAGAAGCCTGGGGTATATTTTATTTTACTGTTGCTTACATTTTTGTAATTCTAATGTTTGTAATTATAATGTTTAAGCCCAAATTGCTCCTCCAACTCTTGGTCAGTGAGGGGCTCCATTTTATTGTTAAGTAAATTGGGGAACTCAATTGGGTTAAGTGACTTACCCAAGGTCATAGAGAATCAATGCAGAAATAAACTAAAAACAATGAACTGCTTATTCAAAATATAGTATTCCTCCATAGACCACCCCAAAGAAGCAACACAACCCATCCATTTATCCTGGACTCTGACACAGATAGCCTGCATCTGGCTAAGATTTAATCAGTTTTACCTGTGTCACTGTTAACCCAGTGCTTCTACTGCACAGGCAGAGTTCTTGTGACCATGTGACAATTTTAAGGGAGTCCAAAGTCATATTCAATTCCCTTTCATCTGTTTTGGATACAATATAGGTAACATTCATCTTGCAATTGTTATCCAAATCAATTTCAATACAATCTCAGGGCAGTTGAAGTTTATATTTGTTCATTTTAATTTTCAGTATCTATTAGAAAAATGCAAGAGACAAAGCCATGAGTAAAAGCAGTATTTTTCTAAGTGGAGAAGAAACTGTCTATTCCTATCAATTTATGTGTTGTGTGTGTGTATGTCTCTCTCTCTCTCTCTCTCTCTCTCTCTCTCTCTCTCTCTCCCCTTACTTCTACCTATCTTAGAACTTTGTACCTTCTGGAATTGAATCCATCATTGTTTTTACAATAACACATTATAAAATGAAGAAACACTGAGAATCAAAATGTTAGACAATGCTTAGAAAGTGAGGCAAAGCAATGATAACAATGGTAAATTATTGAGTTGCTGAAAAACTTGATAATGAAGGTCTTTGAAATGGTTTCCACCCAAGAATGATGGTGTTTCTATCCTTTTCATATGATGTCATCCTCATTGTCTAACTTTGTCTGTCTACAGCATGTTACAAATACAAATGGTTTAGAAGATATTCTAGGTTGTAGAAATTGGGTGCTATCAGCAGCAGAACAACTTGTGCAAATGAATAGATAGGCATAGCTCTCTGACAAACAATATTTGCCAGAACCAGAGCCCAGACCCTGCCCTTCACAAAGCCTGCGCACGGGGCAAATTTCACTTGAAAACTAGAGTTGCTTCCCGTATTTAAAATCATGTTCAGAATCAAGCTATCCACCCCTTCAGTTCCCAGCTTGTTAGTTTGGCAATGGAGCTGAACTTCTGTGAATAAGGAAATCAATTATCTCACAAAAACACTTCAACTTTCTTCTTTCCTAATCTAAGGAATGTACTCTAAGATTTCACCTATATCCTTTCTCTATGTAGGTAGTGCAGAGGCGTGATGGGTGGCCAAGGGTGGAAACTACTTGAATTGAGAACCCCGGAGCACCCCACTATTCATTCTTCCAGACTCCTCAACACTCCTTGCCCCAGATTCCTGAAATTACAGACACCTGGGCCTGAACAGGAGCATGCAACTTCTTAGTCCCCTGAATATCCCTTCTCTTTGCATCTGGCAAAGAAGCGTCCTTCCTTTTTCATTCTTTTCCCCCTTCTTCCTTTTTCTTCTAATTTCTTTCTTTAGATTAACATAACTAAAAGTGCACTTGACCCTCTCGTACTTCTCATTAGTTTAAATATTAGCTGTCTCACTCCAGGCTAATTTCCTTCTACCTACAAAAGTGTTCGCGTCTCAGTTTCTTAAAAAGGACTTAACTATTCCTAAACATTGCTGTTTTCTCAAGAGCTGTCCCCTTCTCTCCCTTCCTCATTCCTGCCCCAACACTCAAAAACGGCTTTATTTTCCCTCTATGATTTCCTGGTGGTCATCGGCTCACCCTTCTCACGTGATGGTCTCTGTTGCTCACCTGTGATCTCACTGTGATCTCCATTGCTCACTCTTGTCTGGAGTAAAGTTATTCAGATCTCAATGTACAATGCACGGAAGGGAGGAGAGGAAGGCAGACCTTAGAGGTAAGCATGGTGATCCAAGGAGCTCTCTGATCTCTAAGATCCTTTCCTGCCTGGATGCCCACCCCCTCACCACCCCTAGCTTCTCACCAGCTCCATCTCTCCTGGGGATCTGAAGTGTGATCACCATCCAAGGTTCTGTGTCCTCAAGATCTCCAGCACACCCATAGTTCTATCCACTCCCTCATTCAGGGGAAGGACACGTCTGTGTCTTCTAGTGTTCATCCACTTTTTTTTTTTTTTTTTGGTCACTGTGACCACAATACCTGATGGGAACAACTTAGAAATGGGAAAGTTTATTTTAGCTCATGAATTCAGAGATTTAGTCCGTGGTGAGTTGACTCCATTGCTCTGGGCCCAAGGTAAGAACAACATCAAGGCATAGGGTGTGGTGGAGGATTGTTGTCCATTCATAGTTTCATGGTGGCCAGGAAGCAGAGAGAGAAAGAGAGAGAGAGAAAGAAAATGGGAGCAGAAAGAAAGGTGAACCCTTTCAGGGCATGACCCCAGTGACCCACCTCTCCCAGCCACACGTCACCTGCCAATCATTATCTCTGAATATTCCTGCACTAGCAAGGAAGCTTTTTTGGCAGGGGACACCTCATATCCAAACCACAACACCCATACCCCTCTCATTTTCAACTTCAAATTGACGACCTCAGATGCCTAGTAAACACTGTCTTCAGGGTTTTCTGCCAGCATCTTGGACTTAACAGTCAAGATGCTGTTTCTTCAATATACGAGTCCTTCCTTCTGACTTCATCTGTGTTCCTGCGATTCTCCTGGTTGTCAGGACTGAAAGCCTCACTAGCAGCATTTTCTGCTCACTGGTCTCTGTCTCTGCCTCTGCCACATCTCTCACAGGATTGCTCCTGACATATTTCAGGGAATGCTTGGAATTTTCGGAGGCTTCTAATAATTCCAAACGGTAGAAAGTGAGAGATCACCTCTTGTCTGGAGTAATGTTATTCAGATCCCCAAATATTTATTCCCCTGCTACTTCTTTACACACAAATTACCAGAGCAATTCTTTTCAATTTCATTTTATTTCTTCATTTCCGTGCTCACAAATTTTTTACTGGGTCTCCATTGCCTGGTCAACAGAAGACATGCTCCAGGGGCTGGGGATGTGGCTCAAGTGGAAGCGCACTCGCCTGGCATGCGTGCGGCCCGGGTTCGATCCTCAGCACCACATACCAACAAAGATGTTGTGTCCGCCGAGAACTGAAAATAAATATTAAAAATTCTCTCTCTCTCTCTCTCTCTCTCTCTCTCTCTCTCTCTCTCTCTCTCTCTCTCTCTCTCCTCTCTCACTCTCTCTTAAAAAAAAAAGACATGCTCCATGAGTGGAGCAGACATTAGGTAGAGCAGGGACCCTGAAATTATGTGACCTGGTGGCCTCTCCTCCCTCCCATTCTATGTCATGAACTATCCATCCTGATTAGAGTCTTATTTCTCTTGTTCCCTGTAGGACCAGTAAACATTCTTGTAAAATTAAACACTTTGACACTTTTGAATTCTTCCTATGCTTCCTGCCACCTGAAATTATTTTGACTTGGAATTTTATATTTTCTTTTCCTCTGCTTACTAAAATTCTACTCACCCTTCAAAGTGAACATAGTGTGTCTCCTAACATACCATGTGACCCTCTCTTGCTCTTTATCATTCTCTCTTTCCTTGGTAATGCTTGTCCTAATTTTGTGAGCACTCTGAATACAATAACTACATTGGATCCCTCTTTAAATTCCAACCACTGTGGAATAACAATTATATTTTGTACATGATAGCCCTCATTTATTCAATCAATTGATGTGCATTGTTTTTTAAATATATCTTGTTATTAAAAGTAAAAAAAAAAGTTTATCAAAATTATGAACATAAAATATTTTGCAAAATGTGTGGAATGATTATACCTCCACGGGTCTAATTTTTCACCAACATAACTTTTTAAAAATGATTTTCAATGTTCACACCCAACCTTGGTGAATAATACATATCCATCTGGAAAGCTGTGAGTCATATGTCATAACATATATAGCCTTTCATGTTTTTAAATTGAAAAATCTTGTTTCTATAGTGTTAAGAGATCATTTTAGTTTTTATTTGAATCTTGAACTCTTGGTAACTAATATATACCTTGTGCTGGTGTTGAAATGCAAATTTAGCACTATTAAAGTGATTACGAGATGCGTGGTATTGAAATTTTGCTGGGACAAGTCTTTTGGACACAATAATTCACATCCTAAACCATGGTTTCCATGGATATGCATCCTTCTAAATAATGAAACCTTTTTTGAAGAGGCCTATGGAAGAGTCATCTAGTACTGATGACTTTCTTCAGATCATAAATGTCATTTTGAAATTGTTGTTAACTTTTCCTTTTAAAATGTAATCATTTGAATTACTAATACAGTCACATAGAACAAAACCAGAAAGTATCCCCTTCGCATCCCCATCTTCCCCTTTCTACGCCCCCACAACCAAGCAAGACAACCAGACTTGTTTCTTCTGTCTCCTTCCAGACCATAGAGCTTCTTATTCCATCTGCATTTCCTTTACAAAAGATGACGCTCTGCTCCATTCTGTCCTTTATTTCACTTGCAGACAGACTGTTCAAGTGAAAGCTACTGCTTCATTATTTTTTATTGTTGTACCCTGTTCCATTGTTTGAATTCTTCATGATTCAGTTAATCCATCTCCTATTGAAAGGTATTTGTTTTCAGTTCTTGGTTTGTTTGTTTGCTAATATAAACCATGCTTTAATGAAGAGCCCTGTCTAAATATTTTATATGAGTTCAAATGCTGTGGTGGAATTTGGGGATAATAAGGTAATACATTTATTATTTTAACAGATATGCCAAATTGCACTTCATATGTATCAAACAGATTTACATTGTCATTATCTAGATATAGGACTGTTTGTTCCCTTAACCTTATTAAATTTTTGAATTCCGAACATGCTGATACATGAAAAAAATCTAGGTATATGTTTTCTACAATTAAGAACTATAGGTATTTCCTTTGGGGGGAATTTAAACTTTCAGAATTTATCCTGGTATTTTATAGGAGGTAGGTAGGATTCAAGTTTCTTTACTTAGCTCAACAGTTAACTCAATGGTATGCATTGAGCAATGCCTCCTTAATTCTCTAGTTTGAATCCAGAAGATTATATGATTCACATATGTTAGGTATTATAGTCAAATGAGCATATTTCCAGATTTTCTATCTTCTTTCTTTCCCTGCAATACTCCACTGTTGTGATTTTTTTTCAAAAGTTTCGATGGATTTTAGTATCTCTTATCCTTAATCCTTCTTCATGGCTTTTCTTTGCAATTTCTGTTAATTTTTTCATTTGTGCTTTAGGACAACTTGCCCAACTCCAGGAAACAGAATGGAAAAAGTTAAATCCTGGTAGTCTTCTATTCATGTCACACTATATTTATAAACTAATCTATAGAGAACTGGTACTTTAATGATGTTAAGTCCTTTTCTTTTTAAGTATATTGTAAGTACTTTATTTCCATTTTTTTAATCTTCTTTCATGAACTTCAGCAGTGTTTTAAGTAAGTAAGAGTGTGTGTGTGCGTGTGTGTGTGTGTGTGTGTGTGTGTGTGTGTGTGTGTTTTATACCCTTTTTATTTTTATGGCTTTTTAAAAGGGATTTTTAAATTTTTTTTTACAATTTTACAAATGATGAAACAATAATACCCAATTACTATACACAAACAATAAGGAAAGATTATTAAACAGAATGAACCTGAAAGAAATCTTTATATATCTTAAACAATTCTTAGTAAACTTATTACTAACTACTTATTACTAGTTATATTTCATGTTGCTTTTGTAAATGGTATGCTTATTCTATTATATTTTCTGTGTGCTTGGAGAATTTCTTAAAAATAAGAAAATGAAATATTCTGATATGAAATATCAGAACGTATAAAATGCAGCTAATATTCTGGCTTACAGGAAAATTTGTAGACTTCAATACTTGTGTTATAAGTATATAAGGTCTATAAAAATGAAGCTGAAACGTTAAATTTGAGTGTTAGACATATTAGGAAATAAACAACAATAAATATGAGGAAAGCAATAAAAAGGTATTATAAGAAGAGCAGAAAATAACAAATTAGGAAACAAAAATGGTAGAACTAATAAATAAATTTAAATCTAGTTTTGTTAAAAAAAATAAAATGAAATATATTGGTTAAAGAAAAGAGTACAGAAGAAAACAGAAAATAAACAGTATCATAGAGAATTAAAAGAATTATTAGCAACTGCTTTCTTCAATTCTTCATAAAAATGTTTCAAAAATCTGGAAGAATCTAATTTTTTAAGAAAAATAATTCCAGAAGAGATAGAAAGTCAATGTTGAGTGATATTAAAAAATAGTTATAAAAGTTGTCTCCTTAACCAATACAAATAACAAGCATGTCTCAATGGCTCTAGAGGTGAATTTTAACAAAAACTGTCAAAAACTCTTTGAAAACAGAAAGGGAAAAATGAAACTGCAACTTTTTTGGTATGAAGTTAGTATTACATTGACATTAAAAATGGAAAAGAATTGCACACACACAATGAATGAGAAAGAAAACACACTAGTGAATATATCAAGATAAAAGCATAAATAAAACATTAATGAACAGAAATCAGGAGTAAGAATTACCCCTGAACGAAGAAGGTTTAGTCCAGAGAAGTTTAAGACTGGCTCAATATTAGGAAATATTAATTTCACAAGAATTATGTGATAAGTCCACAGCAGTGTCTAAAAACCTGAACACCTATTCTATTTATTTGTTTGTTTGTTTGTTTTACAGTAGAATGCATTTTGACACATTGTACACAAATGGAGCACAACTTCTCCTTCCTCTGACTATATATGGTACAGAGTCACTCACGTAGAGAATTCATATATGTACTAGGGTAATAATGTCTTTCTTTTTCTACCATCCTTCCCATGCCCACAACCCTACCTCTCCCTTCACTCCCCTCTACACAAACCAAAACATTCAGCTTTTGGGTTTGGGGGATTGGCTTATTTCACTTAGCATGACACTCTCTAGTCCCTCCATTTACCTGCAAATGGCATAATTTTATTCTTTTTTAAAGCTGAGTAATATTCCATGTGTATATGTACCATGTTTTCTTTAGCCATTCTTCTATTGAAGGGCATCTAGGTGATTCCATAGTTTAGTTGTTGTGAGTTGAGCTGCTATAAACATTGATGTGGCTGCATCACTGTAGTATGCCCTTTTCTTGACTTTAAAATTTAATAAAATAAACCTTCACAGATACTTCCTAAATGTTCAGGACTACATTTATCTAAGCATAAAAATCAGTCTTATTTACTGGAGAAATATTAATAATCCTCATTATAGTTTAAAAATGGGACAAGGATGTCTCCTTTAATAACTGTCTTTGACATTAAAAGTAGCAGCCAATACAATTATGCCAAAGAAAGCAATTAAAGATAGAAAAAATAGAGGGGAGTAAAAAGGTAAAAGTGTTCTTACTTGCAGATGATTTAATTGCGTGCTTGGAAAGCTCACAAGTCTAGAGTAAACTTGCTATAAACAACAGGGTGATTCAAATGAAAATTTGGCATAAAGAAATTAATATTTGGGGGCTGGGGTTGTGGCTCAGTGGTAGAGCACTTGCCTATCATGTGTGAGGGCATGGATTCGATCCTCAGCACCACATAAAAATAAAGACAATAAAGTCCATCAGCAACTAAAAAAATAAATAAATAAAATTAAAAATAAATAAATAAATAAAGATATTGTGTCCAACTACAACTAAAATATAAATATTAAAAAATAAATATTTTGAGGGCTGGGGATGTGGCTCAAGCGGTAGCGCGCTAGTCTGGCATGCGTGCGGCCCGGGTTCGATCCTCAGCACCACATACCAACAAAGATGTTGTGTCCGCCGAGAACTAAAAAATAAATATTAAAAATTCTCTCTCTCTCTCTCTCACTCTCTCTCTCTCTCTCTCTCTCTCTCTCTCTCCTCTCTCACTCTCTCTTTAAAAAAAAAAATAAATAAATAAATATTTTGATATACTATTGTCAAAAAACTCAATATTTGTTTGAAGAATGTTTTTGTTGTCTTGTCACTTGACCATCATATAATTATTTTTAACTACCAAATATGTAGATTTTTACCTGACCACAAGTAGAATACGTCTTCTCTTTGCCATTGGTCTTCCTACTTTTCATGTATGAAGAAATACACATATAGGAAGTCACATATAGGAAGTCCGCTGTGTCTTGGCTGTGTCTCAGTTTCCAGTTACAGTGTCAACAGTTTCAACTTCTGCCATTTGCAGCAGAAAATGATAGATTTGGAAAACAATTTGAAACAATAACTAGGGTTAGTTGCACTTTGAAATTAAACTTCATGGCCCTCCTGTCATTATTGCCCTCCTTAATATCTGGTCATTTCATGACAGTGTCAGGAACTTAGGGTGTAAGAGGGCAGCCGACTAGGAATTCCAGCTTTGTGCTGAATGAAGTCTGAATCCATTTGAGAATATCTAGGCAGGAGCACACCAAGCTAAGATGGTTGTTCTCTCCTGGAACCTCTTCCCTTTTAGCCTCTGCAGTAGCAATCAATTGGTAGATGCATTCTGGGACAGTCATCAGGAATACATGGTGACAGGGATACAAATGTGTGAGAATCGAAACCTCAACATGCAATTATTTTCAAAGTTCCAATCTCCAGAGTATGTTGTAGATGGAGTTGTGGTTTACTATTCCAATAAGACTCATGTGGTTGCAAATTTTCTATTTGAGGAATCTCTGTAATTGACATTTCAGAACCTATAATGTGTACATTAATGAAGTAACAGACAAATTTTACAGACTCAATACTCAAAGTTGACAGTGAAGCTTGAGTGTCAGGGATTGATATACTGCAGTTAACGTGGAAAAAAACACAGCAAACAAGAGACTAACTTGCAGCGCTTGAGGGCAGAATGGCTCTTGTTAACCAGGGGATCTTGTATTCCTTGTCATGAAGCCACAACAGTGAATCATGGAAATATTATCAAAGCACAGGCAACAAATGAATCTGAATTAAAAATCGGGTTTTGGTGCTATTTGGCATTGGCAGGGCATATCAACTTTTCCCTCCCCACTAACATAGTAAGACTCTTTAGATACCCAAATGAATGATCATTTTTATAGGGATAGGGCCCATTTGGTGAGAACAAGTTCAACAGTTAGCATGCCTAGAGAAGGTGATATAGTAAGCGATAGGATTTAACATGTAGCTAAAGCTACCCAAAAAAGAGACTGTTTGAAAATAAGCACACCTGTATCAGCTTTTCGGCCAAAAGTAACAACAGAAAAATTTCAATCTCACTACTTTAATAAAAGAAAATTATGTGTTAAGTGATTTATTTTAAATAAAACACAAATAGCCATGAAATTGCTTATTTTCCCATGTTTCCCAATACAAAATAGGAGTGATAGAAAATATAATTTTTTCTCTGTTGTGTATATCCAAAGTAAGTGCATATCATCTATGACCCATTTCTCTGACAGAATATCAAACTAGCCTTTCAATGAGAAAACTCTTCCTATTTTCTAAAAAAATATTAATACTGTTTTAACTTAATTCTCTTTTCCTGGAGGACAAAGAGTACCTGAAGATGATCTGACTCTTTTGAAAAATAGGAATATTAAAAACATTGTTATACATGTTTATAAATAAAAATTTCAGACCATGTTCAGTTTTGAATCACTTCATTACTAATAGCTTAGAATTTTATAATGCTTGGGAATGTATTTGCTATTAATATTATCATGCATGGAGTTAATCTTACAGGAATAATTATCACTGGAAAAAGCTAAATGAAATTTAAGCAAAGGTTACAATGCACCTTTGTAGGATAAATGAAGAAAAGAGTTTTAAAAGCCTTTATAAGATGGTAGTAATTCAAAGCAGGAGTAAGGATGGACTAAATTGAAACTTGATTTTTTTTTAAGCCAACAAGAGACAAACATAGTTATTGCAGGTTTGTTGTGTTGGTGGCGGTGTGTGATTACTCTAAGCTATCACTATTTGGGGAAAAACACCAGAAACAGCGTTCTTAGGTCTGCAAAGCTCTTCCACAGTCTATTGTAATGCATTTCAAACAACTTATAAATCATTTTGCAGAGACTAATGATTTATTACCACTGTAATAAACTTTACAGGCATCAATACATTAGTATCCACTTTGAAAAGAAACTTGTCAGGTCCCATTGGAATGATAATCAGTTTACTATTGTTATTAATGACCCTGATCAGCTCTTTGGATCTAGGAATAACCTTTTTAGATGACAGAGGTCTTCCATTTGGGGGAGAAATCAATGCATATGTAAAAGAAAAGTATATGCTGTTCTTTATCCCTTTATCAATGCCATGGATTGTTGTCAGCTTTCAAAGCTTAAAGCTTTAAAATTATTTTCAAGTCTACCTAATTCAAACCTATTAAAATGCTAGTGAATATATCTTTAAAAGGATATTGTCATTCCAATTGCTTGTCTCTGTTTTACTGAATTATGGTGTTTTCTTTCTTCCTTTAAGCCTCAGCTGGACTCTGGTGGTTTGACTAAAATAGAAATTACTATGTTAGGGCTTTTTTTTTTTCTTTTCTTTTTTTTAAATGTTCGGTGATGTCAGACATTTGACCTGTGAGGCTTTTAAAACTGACCTTGTTGCTTCTTCCCATTCATTAAACTACAACCTTTGCTCTCTTGTCATAAAAGATAAATGAAGATTCACACAATCTTTGCTTAAGAGAAGATTTATTGTTTACATTAATGTAGATTAAGTGGAAAGATACCAATTATTTTTCAAGTCAATCAGATGTCGGCTTTGAGGTTTCAATTCGTGGACTGTTTCCTGTTATTATAATTTTTGTATACTCAGTAAAACTTTTTTTTCAAATATGTCATACAAATGAACCATTTCTGCAGAAATCCTACATTCCGTACTTTGTCTACTTATCCAGAAAAAGAAATTCTCAAGTATGATGTTTTTTGAAAAGTGATTAAAGTTGGTTTTAAAATGGTAGTGTTCATTCTACAAGGCTGTCACAATGATTAATTTGAACAGGTAAAAATTTTGGAGAAAAACTTTTTAAGTAGGGTGATTATTTGTAAGTGTAGAAAATAGTCTTAAGTATAGAAATGATACAAACTGTATAGAATTTAACTAAGCATTTTGATCATTGTGTACAAAAATACTGAAATAAGTCAATTTGAATGTATAATTTTTAAGGCTTTCAAAGGCTGCATAATTGAATAATAAGATGGATATTTAAAACGGACAATCTACAAAATATAAATATGTCCTGCAATCCAAGTTCTATCTGTTGGTAAGAAAATAGAAGCCAGAGCTTAAGGAATGACCTCCTGTCCAAGGTTCACAGCCCACTGGTAAGGGCAGTCTGGGTACTGGAAAGTTGTGTGTTGAACAGGTTGTAGGGACTGCAGGTGAGATCCTTAAACACTATAGCTCTAACCCTAGAGCTAAGCACTGTCCCTGTCTGTGCAAATGATCCCAGTAAGTTCGATGGGTCAGTGGTGAGGACAGAGATCACTAAGTAGATGAAATACAAGAAGAAAATCTCAAAGCAAGTGAGTTGTAACTTGTGGTCCTAGAGCACCTTCTGCTTCTTTGTCTCTCATGCAATCATGTTTACCTTAATATAATGGTTTACCTTTATCTAATGATTTTATTTGGACATTTGCAATTGAAATATGGTTTTCCTGTACCTTAAAGAATAGACTTCCCAATTTGGGCAGGTGTGTGTATGTGTTTCATGAACTCTAGATCCCATCAGTAAATAAAACTCGTGAGAGTTTGAGGATTCTCGAAGTCAAGAGTGACATCACCAGGTAACTTGCTTTGCGATATAGTAATATATCCTACACAATCTTCACCTTGTGTTAGTCAGGCCTGTGCATTAACACTCTGAGTAATGGGAATTGACTTCTTTGCCTTGCAGACCATTCGAATTCCCTATAGTCTTTTGTTGAAAGGTCTTCTTTATGTTGAACTTGACCTGCCTTTTAAATTTTTTTTCAAAATATAGTGACATTGACTGAGTGCTTTTAGAGGAAGTGGGTCAATGTCTAGTGAAATCAGTCTGACTGTATGGACACAGGTGCCCTCAGGTTTAGATAAGCACAGAGAAAAGCAGGGGACGGGACAGCCTCTCAAACATCATTTGAAATTTATTTTCTTATTGTCTGAAATAATGATCACTACATGTCCAATGAAAATAAAAGTAATGTGAAGGAAGGCATAGAGTATTTCAGAAAGTTCAGGAAACCAGGTTCCAAACAAATGTATTAGGACAATCTTCCTATTTCATATGTAGGCCATCCTGAGGGCATTAGGGCTGGCATAACAGCGAGAAAATCAGAGTATTTATTTTCTGTAGCAGTCATGGTCCAGCAGGTGTGTATGTGGGATCTTGACATGGCTACAGGAGTGGAAGAGATGGGTTTCAGTCACAATCATACAATAGATGAGCCTCTGGCAAATGATTGTACCTCTCTGAGTATCACTTTCCCCCTCTCAGAAAGTGAGTGTTATGCCTTTCCTATCCACTTTATAGGGTAAAGATTGAGATGATGTATGACCAAATTGTATGACAATGACAAAAGAATCCTTACTGTGCTCCTGACACTGTGTCTCGGTGTTCATGACAGTTCACCTGAACTACACTGTGGGCCCTTAACTGGAAGGTTATAATTATTCATATATCCATGCAAGGATGCACACTAGTTAATCCTAAAATTGTTACTGGTCCTAAAGAAAAAAAAAGAAAAAGGATGAAATTTTTTTCTTAACTTAAATTTGCTTTAGAAGATGGTTTTTTTCTTCAAAAATGGTCTTTCAATTTCATTGGTTTTAAAATTTCTTTCTCTTATGAATGGTAGTGCTGAGGTACCAATCACATTCACAATGTGCTTATTTAACAACCTAATCAAATCTATGTCATACCCAGCAATTGGAAAACATTTTCTTGGTGATGAAATCCTTAAGTTTGGGCAACCCTGTTCTGAATCTTTATAGCTCACCTCTTCCTACTTACATCCACTCAACATAGCCCACCCCCAACCCCCATTGAATAAAATAATGTATTGGTGATGTGATTGCTCTAGAGCCTAGGGGTAACTATTGTAACTATTCATGGGCATCTTCAATGTATGCAACCAGATGGAGTAAAAGTAACGCTCTGCTTTCAGCATGCCCAATAAAACTAGTTGCTTCTTCTCCAGTAATACTTTATTAAGTGCATAAATAACTTAGATAGATGGAACAGAAATATTACAAGATTCAAAGACAGTGTTAGGTACTTGTAAGTACTTAACTTTTCATTTTGTTCTGAGCTTCTCAACCATATGAGCATATTCACAGTCTTCACTTCTCATCTCACTTTAGTGTGTTTGGTTTTTAATCTTAAAATAACAGAAAGGGAGGAATTGCCCACATTTACTATTATTTCATAACCCATCCAGTATCCATTAAAAGGGATACTCAGCTGTGCCATTCTGATCGGTTCTGAGTAATAAGAGTGGACTTCTTTGCCTGGCAGACCATTCAAATTCCCTATAGTCTTTTGTTAAAAAGAATTGTGAATGTGATTGGTACCTCAACACTAACATTAATAAGAGAAAGAAATTTTAAAACCATGTTTATTCCCCCCAGATAGAAAAATAAAGTCTTAAGTTTATTAAAACTTAACTCCATTTCATGGCTAAATTATAATAGTCACTCCTGTTAAGATTTTACTACCAGCCATATATCATACATACACCATAATTATGTGTCTGATAACATTTCAGTCAACAAGGTATCACAGGTATCATCTCCATGCCTCTAAGATTATAATGGAGCTGAAAATTTCTTCCTGCCTAGTGACATCATAGTACAGTGCAGTACTCACATGTTTGTGGTGGTGCTGGTGTAAATGAACCTACTGCATTGCCAGTCATATAAAAGCATACCTCATACAGTTATGTACAGAGCATAATACAGGACAATAGCAATAAATGACCATGTTCCTGGTTTGGTTTTTTAACTATACTTTTGCCGTTATTTTAGAGTATACTTCTACTTATTAAAAAAGGGTTTACTGTAAAACAGTATGCTGTGTTGCATTGGCAGCAGCCTCATACATCTGATATTTATTTCTTTCGTCTCTTGATTGCATCAAGGGGCCAAATGAAGTGATTGGCCTAGACCATCTAGGTTTGTGCAAGTGCTCTGTGATGTTCACATAACAGTGAAAGTGCCTTATTCCTCAGTTCTCTGAACCTGTCTCCATTGTTAAGCATCACCTGATTGTATTTATTTCTCACAGCTCTGTGAGAACCCTGGGTTTTATTTGCTCCTTCTTATATTTTAGGGACTTGAGCTCAGGTCTATTCAATTACTTGCCCATAGCTTTTCCTCTTGGTCATGACTTCACTCTGTAATGCCATCACTGATTTGCCCACCCAGAACTCTGGCTTCCAGGGAGATAGGACCAACATGTGTCCCACTATGCCGATCTATCCCATAGCTCCCTGTCCCTGTCTTAGGAGTCTCCCTGGCCCCAAGAATAATCTCTCCTGCTCTCAGTTTCTTCAGAGATGAATTTCCAGAAGCACATGTGTTTCTTTTTTCAGTGTTCCAAACAGAGCCCAGAACAGTGTTAAAAGTCTCCAAAGACAACAAAACCTAATAATTGTCTCCTCAGTGCCATTATTGCAAGAATGAACGGGATTGAAAAGACAGGTTTCAAAATTGAGTTTCCTGATACCTTGATGACATAACAGGTGAATGACATTATAGAAAAAGAATTTTTTTTTAATTCTTAAGGATAAAATAATTAGATTATGGAGAGATTTGTTACAGTTCATCCCATAAAACTTCAGTTGTTTTTGCAATTTGATCAACTATAAACACATGTTTTCTTGGTTGTTCTTTATTTTTTTATTTGTTTGGGTTTTTTTGTTTTGTGTTTTCCATTTCTTTTTGTTTTAAGAAATGCTTTGCTTGCTACAAGCCAATTCTTTGATTTTTTTTTTTTTTGCAGGGAATGTAATGTGGCATTTCCCAAAGGACTAGTCAACCACAGTGAAGAATTTATTAGACATCTAGATTACATGGTTGAGCAGTTTGGGGGCATATTTTTTCATTTATAATGAAGTATATTTGTTTGATGTAATGCAATGACTAAAAATATGTTAATGAACACAATCTCCCAGTCACAAAATTAGGTGATTTCTTTTGGTCTTTAAATAGAAATTAGGGAGGGTTTCTTGAAATGTGGTAATATTCCTTGGGAGAAAATTAATTTCTATTCTGTAGGGAGAACATCTGATTTTTACTTAAAATTCTGGAAGGCTTAAGTATAATTTCTAAATTATATGCACTAATTGACATTTCATTTTAACCACCATGGCAAAACTATCTAAAATAAATTACCATAGAAACACAGAAATTATTAGCTATCATGCCAGCAATCTAGTATGGTTTCTGTACCAAATATCAAAGTATCATAAATCCTATAGAATTCTAATTGGAGGCCTTTGTACATGAATGTAGCTCTTAATGGAAATGAGATTTTATACATTTTCCTTCTGTCGAATTTACCCCAAACACAATTCTTATGTGAGGATCTGTCTATTGGCAAAGAATATCACATCCTTAAAAAAAATGCCTTTATAATTTTTTTTTCTTTGTATCCATAAGAGAGCTGGAAGATACAGAAAGGCTTTGGGAGTGCTATAGGACTCAAAAAAGCTTCAGAAGAATAGAATTCTTATCAAAGACAAATCAAGTTGACCACATTAGGCCAAGAATGCATTGTTTTAGTAGTGGTGTTGTGAAACAGAACTTGATTAATGATTTTTCTACTTTCAAATGATATGGTTTATTTCCACATTCACCTAAGGATTAAGGAATTATTTCAGAGCAAATTAAAAAAGAAAGCTGGTAAATCTTACTGATTTTTAAGGATGATTAAGAAAAAGATGATAAACCTAAAGTGTCTTTGGCATGCAAAAATTTTTCATTTGCAATTTTGAAAAAGGAGATTGTAGAAGCATGTACCAAAGCTGACCTTGGACAATTCCATACTCTTTTGATATTGGCTTGAACCTATAGAGGGCAACTTTGAGACACTTCCTCTTTTCACCTTTCCATAAAGAAGGGGAAAGAAGAGTAAGTCAAGATGGAATAAACCAAAAGCTGATTGCACTGCTAATAGTGAGTTTCAGAGCTGAATTCTTACACCTAAGAAGGAGTCTGTGCACCCTGGTTGCTGGGAACCCTTGGACAGTTGGTGCTCTGTGTTTGATTCTGTTTTTTTGTTCCCCAGTCAGAGTCACCTGAAGCAACTCTTTTGTCATCCTCTTTACTTTGAGCAATCAGAACACAATATTGAGAGCAGGTAGAATCAATTGGAGATTTTTCCTGAGGCTTTTTTTTTACGTTGCAAGCTTTCTCCAAACACTCATCTATTTCTACAATGAAACAGGCTGTTGCCAGGATTGAGAAGTGTTTGATAGGCCTGCACATTTTAGTACACGGCACGACTTCATGTTTGCTTTGGATGACAGACATATTTTCTTTCTGCCTGAAAAGTCTGTTTGTTTTGTGAAGTACAAGTTAAAAGAGACTGAATCTAACCTAGAGGACATCTGTCAGATCCTTGATTACAGATATCTTTGGTGGTGTGAGTTTTATTGGATTATGTTCAGTGCTGTGATTCCACTAACTGTGTGTGCAAACAGCAGGCAAGTTTGGAGAGTTATTAAAATGGCTTGTTGATTCTCTATTTCACGAGATTGAGTAAGGGAATACGTATATTATAAGCAGAGTGTGCCAATGCAGAATTAAAGAAGTTTGGGGGAGAGGTGTGCTGGTCTACAAATTATCTCTCATACTGCTGTAAGTAGCAACATTTGTGCTTTTCTCTTCCTTTCTTGAACTGGAGGATGCAGCCCAGTGATAGAGTGCTTATCTTGCATGAACAAGGTCCTGGGTTTGATCCCCAGCACCCACCAAAAAAAAAAGAAAATGAAAAAAAATATACCCACAAATTGTTTTTTTTTTGTGTGTGTTGTGTTTATTATGTTCAAGTGCATATCACTTTCATTGCTGTTCTTGATGGACAAAGGCAACATGAAGATCTTGTGTTTCTAAAGGAGTTATTTGGAAATCATATGTAATGCTGCTATAGATCATCTAGAGGCATTGCTGTAATAATTAATGAAAAGGATGACATATTGAAAATCTTTTCATAATGAAAAACCCAATTCTAAAAGTTGGTTCCAGCTTTAGCTCCTTCTGTAAACTGAGATCTCAGGAACTAGGACATAAATCATTCTGTAAATGCAATCCGTTAGTCCAAATACAGTCTCCATAAATATTTTAGCAGCATTTGTGATGCTTTTAATTCTACATCATTTCACTTTAGTTCACTTCAAAGCTAAATTATTAATGTGCCTCGTCCTAAAAGTTCAAAATAACAATATACTAAAGGGACTGTGCTAACTGGAATTCAGAACATTCTCTGAATGTTTAAAAATAGATTATCTGTATTTATTTGCATTTCTCGGAGAAAAAATAGGGAGGCAAAGTTGTCATTGTTCCCTTCCACTCTGCAGAGAGAAATGGCAAATAATAGGTGCTTACAAATCATCGTGGAAGGAAGTTCCCAAATACAAATTTTATTCTAGTTTCTAAGGCGTTCTTCTTTTCTTTTCCATAAACACCCAAATCTTTTATGCTATGATAAAAATATGTATAAAGTTTCAAGTATAATATGCATATAATATAAACTTGTAGATAATTCAGAAGTATGAATGGTAAGAGTCACCTTTAGACTTTCATTAATTATCTTAATACGTCTTCTCGCGGATGCATTAAAACAGATTGTATATACAGGTATTTTGTGCAAATATTTACATTTCTGAAATACCTATTTATAAACCTATTTTACTAATAAAATATTAACACCTGACATAAAAATAAGTCCTACTTGGAAGCTTCATCAAATATTTTGGAATAGGTATACAAATGAAAATAATCTAAAATTTGAGAGTCAGTACGTAGTAGCCTTCTCGAGTAACAGTTACAACTTCAGTGATACCAAAGTACTGCTGTTTCTTCATTCTTCTATAATTCATGCAACGAAGAAATACAATCCCAGAACAGGAGAACCTCAGCAATCATCTACTTTCATCCAATATTTTAAAAAAGAAAACTGAGGCATGAAATCTATTTGTGGTTGCCAATTGTGGTTGACTTGGAGCCACCTGGTTCATTCTACTGACCCTTCCAGAACTTTTGAAAGGACATTATCCATGCCTTCAGCTCACTTCTCTTCTCTTCTCTCACTGCACGCAAAACCCATTGCCTATGATTGTCACCAAAAACATCAAAGGTGGCTTTTCCCGAAGAATTGGGTTTAAGTTATTCTGGTACATATCCAGGAGATTGTACATCGTAGCCTTTTAGCATCATATGCTCTCCTTTTTAGGGTGCTTTGCTATTCTAAGAGGGAATCATTTTTCTGAGTGTAGGCTGTCATGGAGACTGCCCCCACAAAAAGAAATGTTCTCAGAACTCAGAATATTATCTTTGAGAAACTTAATGATAGAGAGAAGATGCAGAAAGGTAAAATTACTGTATGCTAGATAATCCATGTCAGAAGGGAATACTTTAGCAATCCATATACTCAAGTCCTGGAGGTCTTCTGGTGACTTAAGAGTTTCTATGGAAAATCATCTCAGTAGACAATGTGAAGTGTGTGCCGTTTCACCATGTTAGAAACCACTACCTGTGTTTTCAAAGATATAAAAGAAATATTTGAAAAATAAAGAAATAAATAAAAGATCTCCTGAGTTGGCTTCCCATGGGTGCGGTAGAAGCTGTGTTGAAAGTCATCTCCAGAAAGGCTTTGTCCTGAATCCCAAACTCTAACCTGAGAAGTTCAGGTGGGACTCACAGATCTGATGTAGTTTCCTCTCTCCTAGGACAAGTGAAATGCAGAATAGACTCCTCTTCTCCAGCATTTAGATTCAGCCTTCAAAGCCAAATGATAATGTTTTTTCACCATCTACAAAGTTCTGAGCAATAGTAGGAATCCCCAGCCTCTTAGTGTTGGACACCCTACATAGTTTTGCATTCTTTGAAACATTGTTTTCTGTTTCTAAAAGACTTTTATAGCATAGTATCTGCATTTTAAATGAAGGTGGATTAAAATTAATTTTGCCTCATTTTTCATTTGCAACATCCATTGTGATTTTTAGACATCCTTCTTTGGGATTCAAGTCCAATACAAATAGACTCTCCTCGCTCAAGAATAAAAACTGTATGAATCTTGCCTTGGCTCTGATTTTCTACTCTTGGCTCAGAAATGCCTCAAGTGGGCGAATCCAGAAACCAGTGTTACCTTAGTGCTCACAACATCTTAGGGAGCCAGAATGTTCTTAGGAACACATATATTCCTACCACTGTCTACCCACACACCTTCAAAACATCCCTCCTACTATTCCTTTCCCTAAACAATGTTAAAATTCCATCATTCTGAAAAGGGACTCTTGTATTCCTATGAAAACAAAAAGATTACTAAAACTTACTAAAATTTTAAGACCAAAGTTTTTAAAAAAATCCACCACAGGGTTGGTTATGAGGAGATTGTTCAGTTATCACAGTTCCAGCACTTTGAAATCTAGTAGAATGGATGTCAAGACAGATGGATGTAGCCCCTTACAGGAAACTCTCTAGGTAAGAGACACACTCTGGAAGTTGGTTTGTCTTCCTTATGATTAATGATAGGGCCCAGCTTTCTGTCATGCCTGGTCAACAATAGGCCCTCATCTATCATGGAGAGAAAAGCTTTCTGGCACTCAGGTTGTATATTTCATTCAGAAAGGATAAGTCACTCAGGAAATCTCTGGTCTTTGTTCTTAAACAGATTATGGATGAGAAATATCCAATATTCATGGAACATCTGGCAGCTAGGTAGTTAAATAGAGTCTCCCTCATGAGCAAATACCAAAGACAGTCAGATATTCTACTAAATACCATCCATTGATGTTTAGTAGAAATTTAGCACTTGCATCTCAAAAGATTCCATCAAATACCATTACAGTGAGTACTTGGAGAGTGACAAAAATACAATTATAACACCCTCAGCCACACTTTGACTCACACATGGGAGATTGTAGCATGCAGAGAATTACATTCTACTTACAGTTAAAATCATTAAAATATAGTAGAAAGATCAAGAGACAGTAGTTACTTGCTTTAAAAGGTAGTTAAACTTGTAAGTATCCAGTCATGTGGGGGTAGAACCAAGGCAATGTCTGTGTTTGATCCCATGTTTGTATCTGTGTGGTCCTTTAGTATGAACAACAACCATAATACCATGTCTTTGAAAATTTTCCTGCTAGTCTTTTTTAAAATGTTGCCAGAAGCTAAAGATTTTTATGAGACAATCTAAAGGATGATTCTTTATGGATTTGACACTATTTTTCGTAATTGTTTACAGTATCATGTCATAATCAAGCGGCAAGTTTTTAAGCAACATGTCTTTATTCAGTCTTCCAGAGCTAATTTAATAATTCTCTTTGCATGCACTTTGATTTGATCAGTCTGAATATTATTTGAATGAATGTTGTAATCACATTAACAAGTACAATGGGCATAAACAGATTTGAAAACTAATATACCTCATTATTTGCTAGGGTGGAACTCAATTTTTAGAGAGTAAAACTGGGCCAGTTTCTTTTAAATGAATGTTTTATTTTGGAAAAGACTTTCATTTAAAAATTTATTGTGAGACTACTACATAGATGTGTTAGCATTTCATCACTGTGACCAAATCCCTGACAAGAACAACTTAGAGGAAGAATAGTTTATTTTGGGACCATGGTTTCAGAATTTCAGTCCATGGACTACCTACTCCAATGGCTCTGGGCCAAAAGCAAGGCAGAACATCATGGCAGAAGAATATGGTAGAGAAGACCTTCTCAACTCTTGGCAGCCTAGAAGCAGACAGAAAGAGAAAAGAGCCAGAGACAAGATATAGTTCCTAAAGCCTGCCCAAAGTGACCTACTTCCTCTAGGAATACCCTCCGTCCTACTTTCACCACCCAGTAGTTTATTCAAATTACTGACCCATTAATTGTGTTGATGCAGTGAGGAGGTTACAGTTCTCAGGATTCAATCATTTCCTAAAAACCTTGCCGCACTGGGGACCATTTTTTCAATATGAGATTTGGGGAAGTATTCTAAATCCAAAATGTAATAATATACTTCCCAAACTTCATTTCTTTTGTTTTTAACATTACATTGGTATGGTACATGTGTCACACTTATTAAACCAATGTTAATACTTTACTATCATGTAAAGTCATATTTCATTTGAATGCCTTCAGCTCTTCCGGAATGTTCCTTTTTTTTTTTTTTTTTTGTTCCAGGATCCCATCCAGTATACCACATTACATTTAGCCATCATGTCTCATTAGACTCCTCCTAGTTAGGATAGTTTCTCAGACTCTTCTCTTGTTTTTTGTTGACCATAACAGTTTTGATAAGTTCTGGCCAGATATTTCAGAAATTGTTCTTCCATTGGAATTTGTCTGATGTTTTTCTCGTGATTAGACTGGTGTAATAGATCATCCGTGTGAATCATCACTGTTGATATTGACATTGATTACATACCTGAGATACTGTTTGTCAGGTTTCCCTACTCTTTTTAATTTCTTCCTTTCCGTGCTGTACTCTTTGGGGGAGACTCATTATGAGCAACCCACACACAAGGAGTAGAGAGCTATGCTCTCACCTCCATGAAGGTGAATGTCTATACAAATTGAGTTTCCCCTGTACTAAAGACTTGTCTACTCTCACATTTATTTATTTATTTGTTTGTTTATTCATTCATTTATTCATTCATTCAATCATTTTCTTTTATCTTGATGGGCTTATGAGTATTTTTATACTTTGAGTTATGATTCAACACTACTTTATTTTTATTTTTATCTATTTATTACTTATTTATATTTGCTCAATGGTTTTAGCTTTGGCCGGTAGAAACTCTTTCAGTTTGTTCTTATATCCCTTCAGCAAATATTTTATCAGTGTGTTTGGAGTTGTTTTTATAATTTAAATACTTTCATACTGTCCATCACTATAAAAAATGAGCTCTAGATTTTTTTGTTTTGGTTTTGTCTGAGACAGTGTCTTCCTCCCTATACTGCCTAGACTAGGCTTGAACTTGTGGTCCTTTGGCCTCAACCTCCCAAGTGGCTGGGACTACAGGTATGTGTCACTATTCCTAGCAATGAGGATCATCTTGTGTAGTTTCTTCTTCTGCCTTAGAACCAGTCATTTCTTCAAGGAGACCTGGCTCCCTTTATTGGAGAATAGTATCAACTAAGATCTGATAACTGCATGCGGTCATTGCTAATGGGGTTTCCTGGTTTCATGGCCCTCTTAGCTGATGGAGCCCAGGGATAGATGTATGAATAATGACTTAGATAAATACACATATCTATAAGTATTATTACATATAAACATCTGTATATATATATTAAGCTAAAAGGTATTCTTATTAATGTTTTCAACTCTAATCATTTCCAGATAGCTCCTTCCCTTGCTTCTCTTACTAAAACCTCCTAACAGAAAGAGAATCCTGGCCCACACCATCCCCTGTCCATTGCTTCATTATTCCATTCCATGATTCATGTATAGCAATATCAGAATTGTAAACATATATCCCCACAGGAAACAGCTTTATCTACAAGGGCTCAGTGCTTATGTACCATTCTTTTGCCTTTATTCTTATTCTTTATTCCAGTCTTAGCTAGATCAACATCTCATTTTCCCACTCCCTTTCATGAGGTTGATTCACACATGTGCAATACACTGAATATTTCTGTCTCACTATACACTTCATCTTGGGATTCCCCAACAGCCTAAAAATTTTAATTTGTATACATTAAGGTATACTTTTTGTATAGTGGGAGTTCTATGGGTTTTAACAAATGCTTACTATCTCATATTCACTATTACATTTTTCTTACAGAATAGTTTTACCAACCTAAAATAACCCTTTTGCTTAGCAATCAATCAATGTTTATCATCTCTCTAGTTTTGCCTTCTCAAGAATGTCATCTGGAATCATAAAATACACACTTTGACTTCTTTCACTTAGCAATATGTATTAACATTTCTTCCATGTCTTTTCATGACTTCATGGTTTGTCTATCACTGAGTCATTTCCATTGTATAGAAAAGCCACAGTTTATTTCTTCATTCACCCATTGAAGGACACTTTTGGTGATTATGACTAATTCTGCTTTAAGCATTTGTGCACACATTTTGACGTGGACATGTTTTCAAATGTGCTGGGTAAATCCCCATAAGCATGATTGTTTAATTTTACAGGAAAGTGTCCAGTTGTCTTCCATAGTAACTGTTCTATTTGTATTCCCATTTGCATTGAATGAAAGATCCTATTTTTTGTGGGGATTTTTTTTTCCGCATATGAGTATTAAACATTTCCTGTGCCATTTGTGGAAAAGACTATCTTTCTCCATTGAATTGCCTTAGCTCCTATTCCAAAGATCAGCGATTATATTTGTGGGTTCTATTTCTGGTTTCTCTATTGTGTTCCAGTGATCTGTGTGTCTTTTCTTTCATCAAAACATTCTGTCTTCATCATTGTACCCTTATAGTAAGTCTTGAAACCTACCAGTATGAATTCTCCAACTTCGTTCTTTTTTAGATTGTGTTGCTTCTTTGGAGAAGTCCTTTACCTCTCTGTATCAATTTCAGAACCAGTTTGTCAGTATCTATGAAATAGCTTGCTGAGATTTCATTGGGATTTCATTGAGTTTACAGATCAAGGTGAGAAGACTTAGACATGTTGACAATATTAAGATTTCCAATCCGTGAACACTAAATTATTTAGATCTCCTTTCCTTTTTTTGATCAGTGTTTTGTAGGTTTCTATACATAACATCTATGTATGTTTCCTTAGATTATAACTAAGTGTTACATTTGGGGAGTACTATTTTGTAAATGGTATTTTAAAATTTTTCAATTCCAAATTTTTACTGCTATTTTATAGGAAAGCATTTTCTCTTAAATACTTTATGTATTATTTCTAGATGTTTTAAATTTTAAATTTTTTAAATTGAGCTCAATTATTTTGAATTATTTACTTACAAAATCATGTCATCTGTGAACAGAAACAGTTTTATTTCTTCCTTTTCCATCTGTATAGCCATCTTTTTTCTTTAATTACATTAAGTCAGACACCCAAGACCTTGTTGGACAGAAGTAGTAAGAGGGGGACATCCTGGTCTTGCTTCTGAACTTAGAGGGAAATCATTCAATGTGGTATTGAAATTCATTAGCTGCAATCTGAATCTCCTCTCTGAGGTCAGTTCTTCAGTGTGCCTAAGTTTGGCACTAAGAACTGAGCAATAAACAAAACAGGCCAAGTACCCTGCCTATAGAATGTATATTCTGGTCAAGGGAGTCAAATAAGTGCCTTTCTATTCAGAACTTGAGTCCTGCACCAGGCATATTGGCCCACCTTGGAGTTTAGTAGAAATGTGGAGTACAGGCCTGTCCCTGGAGTTCAAGAATCAGAATCACATTTTAGTAGGATCCCTAGGAATTTCCTATGTGTGTTGAAGTTTATAGAACATTGTCCTAAATAATTGTAGACTATGATGAGACCGTGAAAAAGATGCTTAGGGCGGGATGAATGGGTCTTTTGATAGGCTTGTCAGGTAAAATCTCTCCAAGGAGGTTGCCCTTGAGTGAGACTGAAGAGTAGAGACTTGTCCATCGATACTCCTCCTCTTTAGTTCCTCCAATCCCCACCTGCAAATCTGGCCCAGCATCTGTGTGTGTCTACCTTCAGCAGCAGCCAAGAAAAATTGAGAGATGTGGTAAGCAAGGAACATACCCCCCTACCCACAAGTGACTTCCCTATTTCATTAAAAAAAAGGAAAACATTAAAATAAACGTGTTTATAGGTTTCAGCTAAAATACCCCTAAACTATAAAAAGGGAAATAAAATATAGTGCACTTTTCCAAAAAGTTCTGACTTTTGCCTTTCCCAAGAGCACATATTTTTCTTCAGAAAATAAATTATGACTGGAAAATTCTATTAGCTTTTGTAAGTGTAGATGTAGAAAAATGATCAGATGGTATTAAATTTAAAAACTGCTGGGTAGATATTCTTTCTTGTTCCCTTGTTCCCTTATAGGCTCTAAACTTTAATGGTATGAGTTTTTCTCTTTCCTTCAGTTGATCAATGTAATTGAGATTTTCCTCATTTATTGGAGCTGTCATCTTGTGGTCATATAATAATGCTAGAGATATTAAATATGTTTTTGATGCAAAATTGTAAATACAATACAGAGGAACTGTGAACTTATTTCTATATCATTAAACCACATTTTACCCATGAGCAAAGTACATTTTTCATAACTCGCAAGAAAGATCTTGCCTTATAGTAGCAAACATATTTAACATTCTTTTAAAAAGCCTCTCAATTTGACATTGATATTTGGATTAATTTATGATCAGAGAATAAGGGAACAGCAGAGTTGCAAGTATCAATATATACATGCCCAAATGGTCAGAGTCTCATTCTATCCTAAATACCATTCTTCTGCCAACTAACATTTTTTCAGGAGGCCAAGTTATCATTTTGGAAAAATCTACCTAAGTTAAAATCTCATTTTATTGCTTATGAAAGGATAGAAAGCATAAAAATTTGTGTCCAAAAGTAAATTCTAATAAAACAGGGATTCCTATCTGTTACTTTCTTGCAATTAAATTTTAGTAATAAATAATGCTGCTATTTTTCTTTTCCTGGCATTGCAATGTCTGGGACTTTTCAGTCTTGTAGATATGCAAATCCCAAAATAATTCACCCTTTGCAAAATACAGAACTCTGCTCCTATGGGACTGATTTTTTAACCAGTGCTTGATGAATATGTGAGTAAGTCACCTTCCATATAGCAATCTCTATACAGCCAAATTCGAGTAGAGTCTTCTATATAGCCAAATGTACTCTCGGTACAGAATTTTGTTGTTTAAATAGTACTGTTAGTACAGCACAATGATTTTAACCTCAAATAGGCTTTAGGCTTTAGCTAAAGCGATAACAGCTCTCTTTGCCAAAGTTATTATTATATTTCTTTTAAAAAGGTATTAAAGTAATAAATGAAACATTGTTCTTAACAAAAGTTATCTATTAAGAGTGCAGCCTGGGCTGGGGATGTCGCTCAAGCAGTAGTGTGCTCACCTGGCATGCGCGGGGTGCTGAGTTTGATCCTCAGCACCATATAAAAATAAAATACAGATGTTGTTTGTGTCCACCGAAAACTGAAAAAAATAAATATTAAGAAATTATCTCTCTCTCTTAAAAAAAAGAGTACAACCAAACAAGTGTCTCACTAGTCTATCATTTATATTTCTTTTTTCCTTTATTTTTTTCTGCATAGCATTTTAAAAACTAGAAACACATTTAATAAGAAGGATGTGTCCATAGATCAATATACAGACAATTCAGTCCAGTTTGTTCCACATTCCACAAACACAAAACAGCAAAATAACTAAGAGGAAAAATGACGTTCCTGAAATCATTAAGATATATGAAAAGTATGCATTCTAGAACAGTTTTCAACAATATTTGAAATAAAATACTAGGATACCAAATTTAAATTAAATGAAAAAGGACTATAAATGTTTGGACATCTTATCAAAATTATGGCACCCAGATTAGTGGCATGAATATTCAGAGCTAACTTAGTTGAAACTTAATTGAATTCTTATTCAAAGATAGTCACCCAGTAATGGCAAGGAACACATCCAGAAGGTTATAATCAACCTGTACATACATCACCCTCCTGTTTGATAATAGACCTCCTAGACCATTTCAAAAATTTAGAATGGCACACAAATTGGTTCCTTCAGGTTAGGCTGTGTCTAAGGTAAGTTCTCCAGTGGGATCAGGAAAGATAATATCTAATGATTAAATCTAAAAAGTTGTCTTCATCTAAATTGAGTATAATATGTATGGAAAGCTCTCCTTTCCATTAAAATTTCCTAATACCATCTCATCAATCCATGAACATCCAGCAAACAGTGTCTACTTGTTTTTTTCTCACCACAAATCTGTTTTCAAGCACTTTTTCCCTTTCCTCCCCACTAGGAATTGAACTCCCTACTAGGAATTGAACTCAGGGACACTCTACCATGGGGCTACATCACCAGTCCTTTTAATTTTTTTTTTTGTTTTGAGACAGGCACTCACTTAGTTATCCAGGCTGGCCTTCAATTTACTCTTCTTATGCCTCAGTCTCCTGAGTGGCTGGGATTGCAGGCGGTGTGCATCCGCATGCCTGGCTCTTTTTCCTCCCTGTGGCAAAGTTTGTAAGCTTGCAAATCGTGAATTCACGAGCCTGATTTGGACCTAGAGTGAGATTCCTGTGCTCTACTTTCCCTGAGCATTCTGCTTTTCTTCTTCCCTCTGGATTACAAGCTTCACCAGCAAGTGGAGGTCACTGGTTGACAAGGCAGGCAATATAAAGAAAGGTTGTGACCAAAATGCTTGAAGCAGTCATTCTAGAAAAGCATAATTTATGTGGCAACATTTTTACCTAATGAAGTTCATACTGTAAGGATCCAGGTAAACATGACGATAGTTGCTGTGCCCATAAAGGTTTTTAAAGACCTAATGAAAAATCCTGAGCTATTTTTGAAACATTAAGACCCCTGTTTAGGCACTGGTGAAATGGTCCTTCTGTTCAGGTAGCATCGAATGTTAGTGTATTTTTTATTTGGGGGTTTCTCTCAGAACAACTTTCTACTTCAGAACGTAGTCTTAAAACCAGGATGAAACACTTGACAATCAAAATTACTAATTGCTAAATGGAAATCAAACTGGCAGATTTCTCTCATTTCAAGTTTAAAAATATAGTTTGATGATATGTTGAATATTTAAGATTTAAAATAATTACTTGAATATCATTCTTTACTTTTCATCTTTGAATTAGAAAAGGCCCTGATACTTTTCTTTCATTTTATTTCATATTATCTAAGATAAATCATTACTTTTATGAGACTGTAACAGATAAATTCCAACTGGCCAATAATCGGAATGTGGAGTGTCACAGAGTGTGTGCGTGGAGTGTGGAGTGTTGCATTGCTTCCAGTGTTAAACTCTCCTCATTCCCATTCTTTATATGTCTTCCTGTGTTAAAAAGCATTCTGTATCCTAAGTGATGCTCATTGTAGTTCAATGTGACTCAGACAGACTCACTGCAGCAACATTCTCTGAAATTCTAAAGTAGTGTATTTTTGGTTACAACAACCTGCCTTGTATCATGATACATTTGCCTGCCCATGAGTCCTTGAACATAGGAGCAGTATTATCTGCCTTTATTTCCCCTGAGGTTTATCCTAATACCAAGCACAGAGTAAATGTTCACTAAAAAAAAAAAAAATTTAAGTTGAATTTCCTTTCCAAGGAATCAAGGATAAACTTGATTCCTTGTAATGGCAAGGAACACATCCAGAAGGTTATAATCAACCTGTACATACATCACCTTCCTGTTTAGTCATTCTGGGTTCAAGCTGCATCTTCTCCAGCCCTTCCAACAATCTTTTGTTAAAAGGACATCTAAAAACATGAGAGCTCACACTAGGTTAATAATACAGGAGTCATGGCTTTGGGGTATGCTTTAAAGATCAGGCATCCTAGGACACATTCAAACTGATCCACCTGATCCACTTAGGTAAGAGTGACCCTGATGACAGGAACATTCTCACCTGGCTATTGTGAGAGCTTAATAGGCAGGACATTGATGTAAATTTCTTAGCACTGTGCTTAGTATATCAAGTGAGATATACTAAGTATGAAATATTATAAATGAAAGAACTTGAAACCAGGATCATCAAAAGATGAGAATGAACAGCTGAGGACACTGGTCTATCGGTACTAACCTGTCAGTTAGACACCAGTTGAAATTGGTTGTGCTAAATGTAGTTTGCTGGCAAAATGTATTTAAACTGTGAAAGACAAATTTGCTATTTTTATAATAATAATTGATAACCAAATTTATTGTTGCCATCCACCACAGATTATTATAATACAGAATTATGAATTTTTTAACTCTTTAGGCCATAATTATCAAATTTCAATGTACATTCAGTAGGTGTTAAACCTGTAAATGATGGATAATTCAAATTATTAACATTAATGTTTTTAAATTAGCCATTATTAAAACCTAATTATTGGATGAGAGGGTCTATGTTAGTGGACATAGAAAGCTCCAAAAAAATATATTTGGCCAAATTAAAATTAGAACATGTAGCTCATATATTCTAAATGAACATGTGTGCTTCTGCAATAATAATTTTATTATCACCAAGTTACAGGGTAGAGTTTTAATTATAACCTTTATATCAGTAGAAGCCATGTATTTAGGATTAAAAACCTACTGCTTTAACTAGTCTTGTTAAAGACTGTGACTTGATACATTCTGGGCTCCAACTTTTATAAAAACCAGAGAACACTTCTAATAACACTTTTCTAATTTCATGGTTCAGTGCACAGTCAGTAAAGATTTAAAGAATTCAGAAAGAAAGCCTATTCTCTTTCCTTTATTAGAAGTTTGAGTCAGGCAAATTCTTTGACATTTAATAGGTTTTTAACCCTTTTAATAACTTTTTATAATGAAATTTATTGGCAGTTGTTTTAAAGAAAGGGTTATTATATTAGCATGAATAGCAGTCAGTAGTTTTTATGATTAGTTTTGAGACCTTGACCTTATATGACTCAAAGTGTCTAAAAGCATAAATGAGTGAATACTGTTAATGTTAACGAAATTAGGTATACTCAGAAATATAGGAACTGTATATAACCACATTCATCCCATTATCTAACAGGCTATAAAATTTTGGCAGACAAATATTTGAATCTGTAATTGTTTTAAAGGAGCTTAAGGTCACTTACAGAGTCAGACACTTTAAAGGAACTGAACCACTTTGTAATTTTCCCAGACTGATTTTCCCAAGTTATTAATACCAAGCTCAATAGGACAAGATTTCTAGCCTTTCCTTATCTTGGTTTCATGCTATTTTAATGTTTCATAATATATTATTAAAAGGATTATTTCCATAATAAAATACTAATTTAAAATTGTACTTTTAAATACTAATTTAAAATTTCACTTCAAGTCTCCAATAAGTTGGGGGCGTACAAATATTCTGCATAGGGAAACTGTCTGGTGGAAGCAGAATGTAAGGTTTTAATTTGCTTCTAGAAATGTACTTTTAAGCTGAATATCATGTGTATCTAATAATTTAAGAGCTTCCAAATGAACTCAAATATCACTATTCTGAACTGATGTGAAGAAGTCAATATTCCACTTGACATCTCCAATTTTACTAGCATCCTATTAACATTCCAGAGGAAAGTATGAGAAAGCAAGTTAAATTCTCAGGTTTAAATATAGTTTGAAAAACCATTTTGGCTGCCTTGTGCTGCTATAAATATATGGAGCTAGCTCTGGTAGTTAAACCACAACTTCCAAAGGGCATATTTCAGGGGACTTCCCCATTTTCTTGTCACCTGCCATTCCAATCCATTCCTTTTGTTCCAATGCACACAATCCTTTGAAAGTACTCTGGACATAAGGTGCAATATTCAGTCTCTTCTCATGGGCACATCAAAGTGAAAGAGATGAGAACAGACATTGGTGTGTTTGAATACAATTTTAATATAAGATGATAGCCCCTTGTGAGCAAATCACTGTTGACACTTTGCATACAGATGCAAAAGTTATGCTCTATAAAATTTCAGGGTTTCATTGATTCCAATCAAAGGTAGACCCAGAGCAGATTCATAGACTCCTATTCACAGAGATGTGCAGCTTTGTAGGAACTACTAATCCAGATGTTTTAGAAACCAGAAGGTGAACTGCATGATATCCCAAACCCTTTAGACAAGACAAAACTCTAGCCAATGATCCCCCTTTCCCCACCCTGGACACACACACCTGGTCCTGCCATTGATTGGCATAAGTCAACTTTACCTGTTGCCTATTTGCATGTTTCCTTTATTTTTGCCAGGCAAAGGAGCCATTTTGAAGGTCAACTGAAGCACAGTTTATCAAGCTTGGTAATATTGACACTAATAGTTTAAAAATCACAACAGCAGACAAAATATGGTTGGCATGAAGCATTTAGAAGTCAGGTGGATTGCTGTGGGTCAAAACCGTAATCGTACAACTTAAAGTATCAACATACTCCATAACCTCCTGGCCAAAGTGGTGATCCAAAGGAGAGGTTATGTGTACAGAATTTATGCAAGAGAATTCTGTTATATAAATTGGAAGAACATTTTATATATCACATTTTTTTTTTGAGCCTTGTATCTACCAGTTGCCTGTTAGCCTTAATCAGGCTATAAAACCCCAGATTTTAACTTCAGCCCTTATTGAGCCTAGTTACTTTCTCATGGTGAAATCCTCTGCACTGTGACATAAACTGCCCCGCTTATCCCACGGAAGGCCACCACAGGTTCAAGCTTTTGGCTGCTAAAATGCTTGATCATGATTGTGTCAGCGGTCACTAAAAAACAGTCTGCTAGGGAAAAGGGATTGATAGCAAACTTTATCCTCTCTTTATCTACAGATAAATGAAAAAAAAAGGTGTGAATCATTTAATATAATTTACAACACATAGTAACCAATGATAAAATTATTATTGTTATTAATTTATCCTATTTTGCACTGTATGTGAAACAACACTAGCTAAAAAATATACCCATGTCTTTTCAGAATTCATTAACTGCGGAAGTTCTTCCTACCTTCCCTCTTTTCAAATGAAGTGCACTTCCAGCCTTTGTGTCCACCTGAACTAGCCCTATCAAGTAATTGGTGAAGAAACACATTTGTTATGAGTTTACATTCTCTCTGTCTTAATCTAAGTTTATAAAAGAAACAGGGACAAAATGGATTAATAATATCACTCTTTACATAGTGATATTAATTATGTTGCATGACTAGATTGATTGTTCATCATTCACATTTATTGATAATTATTTGAAAAATATATCTAATCTAAAATTCTAGTCTTCATAAAATTATATTGTCAAATTTTCAATGCAAATTTCATGCTGGGGGCTGGGGATGTGGCTCAAGCGGTAGCGCGCTCGCCTGGCATGCGTGCGGCCCGGGTTCGATCCTCAGTGTAATCAACAATAACAACAAAATTCCAGAACTTTTAGGTGAGTTCAGAATCTTTGGAAAGTGTAAACTCAAATATGCAAAAAAAAAAAAAAAAACACCAAATCTCATGATTTCATCTCTATAGAGTAGCAAACAACCAATATTATAAGTAAATTGTAATAAGTTCATTTTTATCAGAAATGAAAATATAACCAACATAATGAAATATTTAGAAACAAATCTGACCATAAATGACAAACATTGCAAAATCTGCAAGATTTTGTTGATATTAGAGATTTATCTATAAAATCTTGTCTGTCATTTGGAGATTTGATAATGTGCAGATATTAGTTCTCCCCAAATTATCTCTGGTTTCAGTGTAATCCCAGTAAAGATAGTGGAAGGATTTTTTTCTTTTAAAATTGACTAGCTTATTTTAAGATATATGATCAAAAGTAATTAGCAAGAGTCAATGTAAGTTTGAATATGAAGACTGAAGTTTTAGTACCTGCAGAGAATGGATTCTAGACATATAAAGGTATATAATCCCTAGATTGAGGTATCTATCCATGGAAGCAAATAGACAATAATATAGCATCCATAGTCCAAAATGCATAGCCATTTGATTTTTTGCAAATGTGTAAGTTATTTCAGTAAATAATCTCATCAAAAAATGATCATGGAATCATCATATACCCATAAATAAGAAAAAAATGTGCACCATAACACATACTGTATAAATGCAGGATAAGCTTCAAAAGGCTAAACACAAAGTGGAACACTTTAAAATGTCTAGGGGAAGAAAATTGAGGACCCTTGATTAAGCAAAATTTTACATCTTGTACCAAAAGCAAAATCCATAGATTGTATGTTGATAAGTTGTGTATCATTAAAATTCAGAATGCCTGATTTTCATAGGGCACTGGTCAGAGTATGAAAAATGGTGCACAAACAGGAAGAAAATGTTTTAAAATAAAATCTAGTAAAGAGATTTTTCACAGAATATAAAAATATATCAAAATGTAACACAAATACTTCAATAAAAATATATGGGTAAAAGATTTAGAAATTTTAACCATAGACATTTCGATATTGTATTAGAACACAAAAGGAATGTTCTGGATGTTTAGGATTTTTATGTTGACATATATATTGTTTTCCAAAAGTCAGTGTTGGGGTCTGAATTGTGTGTGAAAGTATACAGAAACATTAATGGCAGAATGTTGATGATTGTCCAAGAAATGGCATGAGTCAGGGTGATAAGGCAGACAGCTCTATTTTACATTCTGTGTTTTTAAAGGCTTTATAATGGATGGTGGAATGTTATGGACATCATTTTGCAAAGTACATGTATGAAGACACGAATTGGTGTCAACATACTTTGTATACAACCAGAGATTTGAAAAATTGTGCTGTATATGTGTAATAAGAATTGTAATGCATTCTGCTATCATTTATTTTTTTTTAAAAATCAATAAAAAATAAAATAAATAAAAACAGGGTCAGATGTGACTTTCCTTGGAGTAGTAGCTCTTAGATCACCTGCCTCTTGACCTTCCATGAGAGAGACAGGGTGGCCTCTGTTTTCTACCACTGCTTTTTATATTATGTCTTAAATCTCTCTCTCTCTCTCTCTCTCTCTCTCTCTCTCTCTCTCTCTCTCTCTCTCTCTCCCCCCCCTCTCTCAAGCAAGAAGCTGTAATTATTAACTATAATTAATTATATTGTTAAACTAAATATACTTTAGTGAAGAAGTGTTCAAAATGAAATACATTTTCTATTATTTGAAAGAAACATGGATATTCCATCAAGGTACTTTTCCACTGTTTCTCCTTGCAAATGTTTTGAGACATTAAGAAACCATTTTCCTCCTTTCTTTATTCCAAACTCATTCCCAATATTAAAGTTTTGCTAACTAATTTAAAGTTATTAGTTTTTGACTCTTTGGGAGTTTTTCATACCAAAGTTTTCTTTCAAAAAATTCTACTTTGCACTTATATAACAAATTCTATTCATACCATTTATTATTAATTTTATATTCATATACAATATAGGATATTACTTATAAATATTATTTATTGAATAGATGTAGTTTTATTTCCACATTACTCTTTTGATAAATGAAGTTAACTAAATACAATCCACAAAACCATTTAATAAATTTGTTTTTCTTGTGTGTGGTTTATGATTCAAAATCCAAACAAGTGGGAACATTCCCCTTGGTTTAGGGACCTTTAATATTTGTAAACTATTCATTATCCCAACACTAAATTTGTCCTGATTTAGTAATATAACTCCACATATTACATTTTAAAATGTTAATCCATGTTTTTGAAATGTCTTAAAATACAAAAAAAATAGTTAATAAATTATATCAGCAAAATAAATGGTGTAATTTTGCTGTGACAATTCCATCCACATTGTGAGTGTGTTATAATTCCATTGCACAAAGAAAATTGTTCAGTAGCAAAAAACACTAATCAAATGACCTTGGGTGTTACCTAGTATGACAGAGGACACACAGCCACTCTAACTGCCCCCTGCACAGGCTCACCAGATAACTAATAAGCTGCAAAAGAAATCCCAGGTGGGAAGTGTAGGAAGCACCCATGCTGGAGTGCAGAGACCTACTGTGGAGAATGTCTCCCAGGCTTACTGGGTGCAGCATGTTTTTCAGGACCCATTTATTCTTGCAGCTTGTTCGTGTCTGGAGCAAAAAATAAAGACTTTTCTTGGTACTCCACTTGCTTTATTTAAATCATGTCACAATTAAATATGTTTAGAGGTCCTCTGCTGGAAAGAAAATAGATAGTTTTTTATTTGCAACTCCAAATGCAATTTCACTAATGAGACCCTTTAAATTCATATCCGTGCCAATTTACTCCACTTGGGAACTTTAAAATTGTATTTGTAGACAGTAAATGTGTATAAAAGTGGAAGTCAACAGAAAATAACATTAATTAGATTCCCCAATTGTGTAGATACATTTTATCTATATTTGTATAAATTATTTACATTTTTTTCAAAGCTGAAATATTTGGAATTGTCTATATTGAGAGGGTGAAATCTATGTAGAGATAATGTTTATATGATTCCATTTTATATTGTACTCAACTATTTTACTTGAAAAGTTGTAATGATTATAATTTTTAAAATATTTTAATATATATCTCCATGTTCAATTTTATCTTCATAAAGAAAACTTTAAGAAAAATAATTTGTTTTTCAGTGTTTCTCCTTTCCCAGGTGATTTCCTGTCTCCTTTCCCAGATCATTTCTTGTACCACACATGACCCAAGGAAGGAGAAAATCTCTTGGTATCTATAATTGACTATTATGGTAGTTCAGTGATTGAAATTTCATCCAATAAAAGAATTGTAAATTCTTGCATACAAAGCTAAACTTTGTCAGACTGAGGCTTCTCCCGTTGTAACAACTCAGTTGTAAAATTGCGTAAATCATGGAACTCCCAGGGGCCTTGGTTTTCTCATGTATGAAGACCACTGCCCCATCCAATGTACCCAGATTAAATCCCAGGAAAACGCACTTGGAGAACACAAGCCTGAAGGGACTTTGCAAAGTAGGCAAGAGCCACTGTGTACATCCTCGCACCATCAAAGAACACAAGTAGTATTTGTATCTTATTTCAGTGTCTAAACTTGTCTCACCCCCAGCTCACTCAAAGGGAGCAAAATGTCTTTATTAACAACTTATGACGTGACGCCAGAACAATTAGTTTCCCTTCTCCCTAAAAAATATTTAGCTTTGCCTGTTTTCCTCTCTCACCTAAAAAAAGAACATTCGCCAACCTCTCACAGCCTACATATGTTTTTAAATTAAAAATTGTTTTAAATTTTCCCAGGAATTTTAAAGGAATTTGACAGCAACTCAGTGAATATTTGACCCTTAGGACTACAAACCTCACTTATTTGTTCCCATGTTCTATGTCTTTCTCAAGTTACAGAGGATTCACGTCCTTTTTGGTAAAATCCCTACATTCCACTTTATCCCTGGATGGCTTCTTTTTTATTTCATTTTATTTTTAATTTTTTTTCTTTTTCCGCATTATTACTGGAACATTACAGTTGTACATGAAGGATGGGATTTGTTGTTATATATTCATAAGTGCACACAGCATAATTATATAATTTGGCAAAGTGTTTCTTTTTTCCCTTCTTTTCACTCCTTTATTTATTTTTAACAGGTACTTTCTACATACACATAAAGGTGAAATTCCCTTTGGTACCTTTATATATATTTGGTACCTTTAACATGATTTTGTTAAATTCATTCTGTTTCTCCTCCTTTCCCTTCTGTCAGGAGCGATGATATGAATCATGGTCTCTGATTAGTGAGTGACAGTTCGATGTGGTGAACTCCTGGTGCAAAGGCACAAGTTGAGATTGCCCAGTTGCTATGGTGATGCCATGTTCAAAGGGGGTTCCGTGGAGGGCATGGCACTATCAGTTTTGACCCTGAGTTCAGACACCAGCTGCAGAGGGGTAAAGAATTATCATTGGGCTGCCCAGAAGTGCAACCTTCATCCTGCATGCTTTGAAGAAATTTCCCACAAAAAAAAAAAAAACCTTGTGATGTTAAAAACTACATAAAAAACTTGCTGAGCTAGCTCTGGGTCATTGTATCTCCATCAGGGCATAATGATCCGCCTGGTCTCAGCCTTTTCTCATACCCCATTGTCCCACCCCAGTTTTTTTTAATTAAAAGCCATGCAGGTCATGGCACCCTTCCTTCCTCCTTCACCCTCCGTCTCTTTCTTCTATTCCACTCATCTTCCCGATATCTTCATGGTATCTGGTCCCCTCCCCCACCACCTTCTTTACCTGGCTTTGTTCTAGCTTCCATATATGAGAAAAAGCCTTCTGTCCTTGATTTTCTGAATCTGGATTGTATCACTTAGCATGATGTTATCCAGTTCCACTGATTAACCAACATCATTTCATTCTTGTTTATGGCTGAATAATACTGCATTGTGTGAAGATACCACATTTTCTTGATCCATTCATCTTTTGATAAGCACCTGTGTTGATTCCATGCTCAGACTATTGTGAAGGATGCTGGTATAAACACTGGTTGTCTCACTACAGTATTCTGATTTTAGATCTTGTGAGTATATGCTGAGGAGTGGGTCTTATGGTAATTCCATGTCTAGTTGTTTTCTTCATTTGACTCCTGGAGTTCTTGTTTCTTCCTTCTGCTTGGTGTTATTTAAAATGTTCACGAATGGTTGTGACACTAGCATAGATCACAGAAGTAGAAACCAACACTGAATACCATCCTGGCTCTCTGGTGTCCTCCTCAGTGACTCTCTCCTTGCCCCATCCAGTGAAGCACTCTCATTCATTCTGCAGAACTCTTCACAAGGGCCACTCCTCCTTTGCTCAGCTTTTGTCCTACTAACGTCTATTTGAGCTTTCTTCTGATTTCACTGACTGCTTCTTTTTAGCCTCTTTGTCTCCTACAGTAACCTCAAGCCATAAAGCTCCAAGATTGTTGACAGACTCCGGCATCTGGTTCTTTTCTGTGGTTTGCATTAGGATCCACATTCTGTTGATTACCAAATTTACATTCCTGACACTTGTCCTTCCTCTAAGCTCCAATCACTCTGTCCTATCCAACAACTCCCCTGAGTGTTCACAGATATGTCAAATGCAGCATTTGCAAAAGCCTCTTCTTTTCCTACTCTGAATTTGCTCTTCTCATTTTCTTTTTAATCTTTGTGAGTGATATCATTATTGTCCAATTTCTCAAATCAAAATCTCAATGAGTACCTCTCTTCCTTATCCTCCCTATCCAATGTATCCATAAAGATGGCTTAAGTCTTCCTCAACTTTTTTTTTTCAAAATCCTTGCACTCATCCCTTTCTTTAAAGCTACATGCATGATTGAATTTAACTTTTCACTATTCTTTTGAATATTTTTTTCAAGTTCTCAGAACTATCTTCCAAGGATACCTGGGTCTAAGTAACTCTACCCCATCAAATAGGAAGTCCATGAAATCTGTCACTCCCTCTCACATGGCCCAGGCACCCCATTTTTCTTCAACCACAGGATGTCTGCTCTTCAGTGTGTGCTGGTGTATGGCAGTTTTAGCCCTCTAGAATGTCAACTCTAGGAAATAAATTATCTAATCAATTAAAAAATGCTTAACAAATCAGTAATATCAGCTAACTTCTAGAAAAATCTAAATGGGGGACTGGAGGACTAGCTCTCTGCTGCTAGGTTAATTACTTTAAATATATATTTGAAAATTTTTTTAAACTTTGTATTGCTAGTATTATTATTAAGTGCAATAAAACAGTCTTTCAAAGTCAGAAAGGTCTGATATTATACATACTATACACATATGCAAAACCAGTATAAAAAATAATGGCTTTTCAAATACAATATACTTGAAGGATACCAGAATTCAAGCTTTCAAAGCCTTTTTGACTGTTTTTTTTTTTACCCAAAGTACTTATAGTCTCAAAATGTATAAACATGCCTTTGTAAAATTGATTAACAAATTCGTAGTAACATTACATTTCCTGTGACTAAACATAGTAGGTATGTTTATTTACTAGTATGAACGTGATTATATATGTGTATATACATATATACATGTGTATGTAGATATATGTATATATAAATGCATAAGCTATGTATATTATAATTAACCAAAAGTTGATTATATAATTTGTATATATTAAGGGACAATTAATTCCATAAGTGATATTTATGAAATAACTCATAAGATTGTAAAAGTAACAATGAGGAAATAAAATTTAAATATATTTTTTTAGTCTTCCCAAAGGAGAAACAACAGGAAAAAGGAATGGGATGCCATTATTTAAGTTACACATGATTTTATGACATCCGAAAAAAATAAATAAGATTGTGTAAAGTAAATCAATAGACCATTAACTCTGAGTAGTTTTGAAGTTCCCTGCATGGCAAAGCCTTAAGGCAGGACGCATTCAATAACAAAGGAGAGTTGGATCCAAAGTAGAAGTGCAGGAAGGCCATTTCTTGCAAATGATTGCTGAAAGTCATAACAGTGGACATAATGATCTATGTGAATCGTTGCCCAAGTGCTGGTGCCCCAGGAAAGAGTACTGAGGAGGCCCGGAAGGGATGTGGTCAGTGTGGGGAGGGAGCTACTGCTGCCAACTACACCTTGCAGCACAGAGCAGTCCTGAGTGTTAAGGACAGAAGAAAACTTAGCTCTGCCCCTTCATTTTATAATGCATTCATTGCCCCAACAAGGGCATTGCCACAGAGTGGTTACATTCAAATGGATTTTTAATTAGAGAAAGGGTTTGTAGTAAATATTTCACTCTGAAAACATTTGCCTCATGGTGTTTTGTATGAATTATGCTTAGAAGTTGAACAATCAGAGAAGAGGTTATATACTGATGTAATTACAGATAAATATTTATGAAAATTGATACATGAATCCTAGTCAAGAAATGTAGCAAACTGTCCCCTCTGTGACTATTTCTAAGGAAAACTGAGGCTATGGCTTTGAGCCTTGTGAAAAATGTATCACATGACAGGATGAACCAGAGACATTGGCACCAGTTCACCAAAGCCACCAGTTGCCCTGTCCTGCACCTTCACATTGCCACAATAACTTGAGAAAAGAGTTGTGTCAGCAGAGAGCTGCAGTGGAAGATAAGGGAAAAAATGTCCTTTTCTCCCACACAATGCTATTTTGTGAACAAGCTCTCCAATAGTAAATGGCCCCAAGACAAAATTGAGTGTCAGCTAGAACAGGTTATAGAGGCATGATTTAAATTCAGTGTGATGAAGACCACCCATTATGAAAATATTATGTTGGACCCTTTATCATATAAGACTGACTAAGCTAATATACAAACAGAAATATTGGAAAACATAATAAAGTCTATGAAATGTCAAGACAGAGCCATATGTGAATCCATGAAAGGGAAATTCTCACTTGTCAGGCAGGAAAGTGAATCATAATGAGAATAATTGGTAGGTGCCTAGACCCAGGGGTCCATGGGAAATAATACACAATAGGAATAAGATATAAGCCCTCAACTTTGAAGCTGCATTTTAGTTCCTGTAGGAGGAAGGGACTTAAGATGTGATGTACTATTCTGGTAAAGTGTGGAACTAACAACTTGCATCAGCCTAGGGGTATCCATGGAAGAATATTATTGAAGTAGCAATTGCAAAACTGTTGGAAACAAGCCCTGAAAGGTTTGCTACCCAGGTTTTTCACCCAGGCTAAACCTTTCTATAGACCAAGCACTTATGGTGACCCTCAGAGTCACTCTCTGACACGTTTGTATGTTATTAGTTTGCACTTGCATGCCCTTGCATGATAGCTAATGTTAGAACCTAGATGTGATGGCTTGGGGACCACTGTGGTCATGATATCACAAAGTTCCTTGAACACAAAAGGTAGTAACAAAGTGGTAGAACCAACAGCTAGAAGCCAGTCTCCCTAGTTACCTGGTGGAGCACCCAAATTAGCTCTACATTGTCACCTCTGGACCTCTCTTTCCTCTGAGAATAAACAGCAATATGTCTACGTCCTTGAGTTTAAGTCTTTGCTACTACAAACCAAAAATGATTAAAATAATTGCTGAGTAAACCAATCCTGAAAAAAAAAATCAATGTCAATCATAATCAGAGGAGGGACTGAAGCTTTCCAGAGGTCACCTCAGATTGATCCTAAATGCTCTCTTTTGAAAGTCCCATGTATTCATTTTGAAAACACAATGCAAACTACTTCAAACAATACCTGATCAATTCTGTTATCCCAAATGTTCAAGATAAGATTAGATTTCTTTTTCCTAATTTGTGAAAAGGTACTTTTAGTTACAAATAGAAGCTTTGGAGGTAGACATAGATATTCAGAAAAAATGAAACTGTAAAAGGAGCTATAAAAGATTATCTTTAAATCATGACAGCTGTAAAAGCCATCTAGTTCCCATTTTAGAAAAAGTATTTTAAGCGTCAAAAGCAACACACACCAAAAAAAAATGGTTAGAAGGAAATTGTGACATAATGATAGATGATGCCTAAAAAAGCATTCAATAATTTTAGCGGAATTCACTTTCATCTTATTGCTAATTATATAACGAAGTGGAAAATCCAAATGACTCCTCTTGTGATTTCTGTCACAGACTGTAAATTTTCTAAAATCCTGAGAGTAAAACAAAAAACTGTATGCTCTATGTTTCTCAGTACTGATCAGATGACCTTACTTCGCTTTGGAAAAAAAATTATGTCAGCAGATGTGAGGAACTAGATCGTTTGTGTTAGACAATATCTAAACCTAAAATCCTGGAGTTTAATGCTACAGAGTTACTGTTATTTAACATTTTGACATTCAACCATTCTTTCATTCATTCAATATTTTTGAAGAGCATACTATGTGCTATTCAATCTACCCCACACCTGGTTGAAGACAGCCACTGAGTGAAAGTCCCTAGAAGCTGACAAAAGTGGATATATATATACACACACACACGCGCACACACATGCATGTATATATATATATATATATATATATATATATATATATATATATATATATATGAGATAGTTGATATTTATACATATCTCAAAGCTTTTGAACATGTCTACTATTTTTGGGTAAAAGCAAACTAGAATTGCAGTAAGTGTTCCTGAATTCGCATTTTAGTTAGTTCAAATGAGATTCCTGATAAATTAAATTTTACTATATAGAAAAAGTTCAGAGTGCTGAATAGGAAAACCCTAGCTTTTAATTTTTTCATTGTAGAACAGATAAAATTAAGAACAAAATATGTTAAGTAATTTTTCAATAGACCAGTCAGTAAAACAAGCAAGAATTGGATACAAGGCTCCTGAGTGCCCTGGCTGGCCTTCTTTGTGTGTGACAGATGGTCAACCCAGACCACTTGATAGACCAGGCCTATTGTCTGCTCTTTCCCAATAAAGACTTAGCTAACAAACTATTTAACGGTGTATTTCATGGGAGAACACCATTTTCTTGAGGAAAGAAATAAAATCACACCTCTATATTCTACTCTCAAATGTCTGCTTATCTTTCTGTAGGCATGTGCTAAATAAAGGCAAATAAAACTTGGAACAATATTTCAATTATGAACCTGTAATACATAAAATCTGGAATTCAAAAAATCCAACAAAGAGTACTAGAAGAATGTATGGCCAGTGTCCTATCCCAAAAGAATTTCAGGAAGTTAATCAATTATTTAGGAAAAATATTATTTTATAATTTATCACTCAATACTTACTCAGAAAATGAGTATTAAAATAATTATTATGAGCAACAAAAAAAGCTAAACTTAGAAACTATGAAGAAGTACATTATAGGGAATATAATATATATGGCATTAGCTTTAGCAACTGAAACCTTATTTCAATATATTTTTAAACATGGATGTATTATTCAGAAATTTGAAATGTTAAACACCTTTGCCCTT